>NC_067169.1:118380480-118680480 GCF_903995435.1 Acomys russatus | reverse complement strand
CTAGCTGACCCTTTTGTTTGAAATGAAGTCTGGTCTGCACATATGTACTCATTCATTTTCATGAACCACTTCTGGTACACGTTTAAAGCTGTAAATGACTGAATAGGTCTGTAGTCAACAGAATAATACCTGGCCTCCAATGACATCTGTACCATTATCTTCAGAGCCAGTGAATGTGTTGCCTTGAGTAGTCATAGGGATATTGCATGTATCAATAAATTAAATATCTTGAGATCAAACATTATCTTTGGTTATGTAGATGGGCCTAGTATGATCACACCCATCCGTACAAAAGAAAGAATTCAGAAAAATAGGTAAGGCTGATATAATGTGAGAAGGATTTGGTTTGCTGGCTTTGATGATGGAGGAAGGTCAAGGAATGTGGCAGCCTCTAAAAACTGGGAATCATCCTTAGTTTAGAGCCATCAAGAAAACTGGAGATAGTGAATCATGCCAAAAGCATAAATGAACAGGGAAATATCTCACTTGTAGTCTTCATAAAGGAATGTAGCTCACACCTTGATTTTTGCCTAGTGAGGCTCATGACCATGTCTTAACCTCTACAACTCTGAGGACGAATTTATATTCTGTGAAGTGACTTTCTATGGTAGAAACTACTAATATAAGGTAAGAAATAAAACTAATACAGAACCTAATACAAATAAATAAAATATTGACCAGAGCAGATTATACCTTAATACATTTTTCTATCTTCATGAAATTTTATTTTCCTTCAAAGTCTATAAGTAAGGTCACCCTGAGAAGCATGAGCTAGGAAGCATAGATCAGATTCAGGAAGATGTTTGGAGATTATTGTCACAAAGAAAAGGGCACACCAGCAAAGGTAACTGCAAACAAATCTTTTGAAGCTTTCAGAAGTGAAAATGACTGGCTTCTCATACTATTTTTCTTTTGCCTGCTATTCCTTTTTTAAATTTTTTCCTTTTTTACATATACATTTATATTATTGTACATATATACAATAAACTATGTACAGCAAGAAGAACCACAAAACAATCAGGAATTATATAAATATTATATTCATAGTGTTTTTGGCTATTTGTATTTGGCAGCCTTGAAGAAAACAGTTTCTCATATTTTTGATCCCCACCAGCAGTGTCTATTTCTCCTCACTTACCTGAAGTTGTGTCCTTTCTGAAGAGATAGTAATGAACTATTGTGGTAATGGCTTTTCATACTTTCATTTACTTAACAATCAATTATATCTGAGCTGTGATTATAAAGGACTAGCTAAACAAAGACCCTTGGGATTTTCTTGCCTGGCCTATTCTCAGTCCATTTAAATAACTACACTTACCTTGATAGCTTTATAAATAGTCTATTGTCCCTCAGTAGAAGAATGGATAAAGAAACTGTGGTACATTTACACCATGGAATACTACTCAGCTATTAAAAACAAGGAATTCCCAAAATTTGTGGACAAATGGATGGAACTAGAAATGATCATAATGAGTGAGTCAAACCAGAAGCAGAAAGAGTCAAATGGTATATATTCACTTATATCTGGACATTAGCCCAAGGGGCATGTCCCATGAAAGTCTTTACTTACCAGGAAAATGGGTCAGAGGGGAGGACATCCTATTGGGACTTTAGGTGAGAAAAGCATGGGAGAATGGGGAAATAGAAGGACCCAGATGGTCCTAGAAACCTACAAGAAGAACATTGTGATGGGTGGATCGGGGACCAGAGGGGTCCACTCAAACTATTGCACTAACCAAGGATAATACAAGAAGTAAACATCAAACCCCTGCTCTGATCTAGCTAATGGACAGGACATTCTCCACAGTTATGTGGAAAGTAGGGACTCACTCTGATATGAAACTCTGGTGCCTCATATTTGACCATCTCTCCTTGGTGAGGCCTGGTGGCACTCAGAGAAAGAATAGGAAGGCTACCAAGTTGAGACTTGATAGCCTGTGACCATATAGTGGGGGAGGAGGTCCCCCTTGGTCTTAGACCTAGGGTAGGGGAATAGGGTGAAAGTGGGAAGGAGGGAGGAACAGGAGGATACAAGTGATGGGATAACAATTGTGTTGTAATCTGAATAAATTAATTAAAATTAAAATTAAGTAAAAAAAACACTTTGAAAATGAAAAAAAAAAATAGTCTATTGTTATAACCTGGAAGAGCATGAGCTTGGCTACTAGAGTATCTGATCTGGTTCTGGTAGCAGCTTGAGCATTTTACCATTGTGTTACCTTATGCCAGACACTCAGCAATTAAGTCTCACTTTTCTTATATGTAAATTGGGGATAATACACAACATAGATTAAAAATTTTTAATTTAATTTATTCAGATTGCATCTCATTTGTTAAATCCTCACTCGTATCTTCCCATTCCCTCTCCCTCCCTCTTTCACCCTATTCCCCTAGACCTGTGACAGAAGGGGACCTCCTCCCCTACCATATGATCACAGCCTATCATGTCTCATCCTGGTAGCCTACTTACTCTTCCTCTGAGTGCCACCAGGTCTCCCCACCAAGGGGAAGTGGTCAAATAGGGGGAACCAGAGTTCATGTCAGTCAGTCCTCACTTTCCACACAACTGTGGATAATGTCCTATCCATTGGCTACATCTGAATAGGAGTTCTAGGTTTACTGCAAGCACTGTCCTTGGTTGGTACAGTAGTTTGAACAGAGAACCCCCTGATTCCAGATCTGCCACCCTTGGTGGTCTTCTTGTAGGTTTCTAGGACCCTTTGGATCCTTACATTTCCCCATTCTCCCATAACTCTCTCACCTGAAGTCCCAATAGGAAGTCCCAGCATCTATCGCAATCTCCTGCTAAGTGAAGACTTTCAAAGGACAAGATGCACCACCACACAACAAGGTCATAGGCTCAATCATGTTCATAGCAGCCTTATTCGTAATAGCCAGAACATGGAAACAGCCTAAGTGTCCCTCAGTAGAAGAATGGATAAAGAAACTGTGGTGCATTTACACTATGGAATACTACTCAGCTATTAAAAACAAGGAAATCCTGAAATTTGCAGGCAAATGGATGGAACTAGAAATGATCATACTGAGTGAGTTAACCCAGAAGCAGAAAGACTCAGATGGTATATACTCACTTATAATTGGACACTAGTACAACATAGATTTTTTAAAAGGGGAAAATATAGTTATTTGGGTGATATAATTCTTTTTTTTTATTAATTTATTCTTGTTACATCTCAATGTTTATCCCATCCCTTGTATCCTCACATTCCTCCCCCCCCCCATTTTCCCATTATTCCCCTCCCCTATGACTGTTCCTGAGGGTTAGGGGGAAGGCATCCTATTGGGACTCTAAATGAGAGACGCATGGGAGAATAGCAAAATAAAAGGATCCAGAGGGTCCTAGAAATCTACAAGTAGAACAATATGATAGGCAGATTTGGGCCCAGGGGTCCCGCTCAAACTAAGGCACCAGCCAAGGACAATACAGGTGATATAATTCTTTTAATCAATGTATTTTTAACTTTATTGTGCATGGGAGTTACCTGGAGACTTTATTAGTGTGCCAGATTCTATTTAAAGAAGCTGGAGGCAGGATATGATCTCTGCATTTCTATTGCAATCTTAATGATATCCATACTGCTGGTGGACTTCACGTAGAGTAGCAAGATTAAAATCTACACAGGGATAATCATGAAGTAAGCTATTGGACAAAAAATAAGTTAATGAACTACAAATTTGAAATTAAAGGCTAAAACACAACTTTGATATAATATATGGATTTTTCATAATTATTTTCTTTACCTTTATTAATAACAAATTTGGCTATTCTCTGTCATTTTTTACATATGCTAAACTTTAGGCTTTTATGTTTGGGTGTATGTGTGTGAGTATATGCACGTGTGTGTGAGAAACCCATGCTTGCCCATGTAGAGGCCAGATATCAACAATGGGTGTCCTCTTCCATTGCTCTTTATCACATTTTTAGAGATGTGGGTTTCTCATTGAACCTAAAGCTCACATTTGACTAGCCTGGCTAGCCTGGCAATGGGCTCAAGGCATCTAACTGTCTTTGCCCAAATTCTTGCATAGCTGCCCAAGCAGTAGGCATACCCAGCTTTCTATGTAGCTGCCATAGATCTAAACTCAGCTTCTTCTGCTTGTATACCAAATACTTTACCTACTGAGCCTCTCTTAGCCTGTCTTTGCTTTCCCACCCACCCCCTTTAAGTTTTCTTTAAGCAATTGTTCCTGAAGAGTTCTTATTAGATACCTTCTGATGAGCAGGGACTTCAGGTTGAAACTTTCTAGAGGCCTTTGACTGCACCAATAATTATCCAACTATATAATTATTACCCATTTGATGATGTGCCCTAAGGATTGCTAATGTCATTTAGAATTGAGATGCTTCTCTCTAAACCAAAACTTCCAGACGGTATTGATGACTATTTCTAGGAACTAAATACAATCCATAATGGCACTGCTAGTTGTGGGTACAACTTACTGAATATGTACTATGTATCAGGAATTGGGCTAGTCAAAATTTCCCTGCATCTCTTTTAATGTATGCAAACACTTACCTACCACATCTCTCCCATTTTTCAGCTATGAATACTCATATTCAGCACCCAATAATAACAAGATGAGTAACACTTTAAATAGTTTAGAAACTTAACATTTAGTTTCAAAGAAAAAGAAAATATAAAGATAGTGAATTCTGCCTCATCACAGTACTTAGTGAGATTGCACTGTGGAAGATTCTGGGTAGGCTACCTAGTGTTTGCTAATGTGATATTACATCCTCAAAGCATCGAGATGTGTGTGAAATTTTAATTTGTCTGTGCAACTTGGATTCTACAATGTGTTTTCTGCTACCACACAAAGCTGGTACAATCAGACAACTGATGGGTGGGGGAAAACATGCTTGGGTATCTTTTGCCTTTAAAAATGTTTTTAAGAATGAGAACAAGGAAACAAGCAGATGTGGTCACTGAACCCTAACACCTTCGTCTCCACCAATGTAATGAATGATTGTTTAACAGTTGGTACACATAAGGAACCTAAGGTCATCAGTCCCCAAGAATCTATAACCCATGGTCAAAGCTTCCCATTAATGAATTATATCCATCCCACATCTTAGGTGGAGCAAGTTGTATGCTTTGATTAAGCAATTCTTTTGTGTGTAGGATTCTCACACGCTGTATTTCTAGAACTAGTTTGGAGATAGAGCCAAGCTGCTTGCGAGGAGGGCCCATAGGATTCACATGACAGACGCCATGAGAAAACACAAAGCATGCTGAGACAGTTCAGGTACTCTGGGGACAGATTTGAGATGTCTCAGCACAGCCTTCTGCCTCCTTTGTTACCTCTCAGGCTTAGACTTGCTGCTGCATTGGAAAGTGGGCATTCCTCTTCCACTCTCTAGACTCTCTATCTTCTCAGATGTTTCTCAATGCCAATCTCTTTATCAATGTTGTTTGTCCCGTGCCATGTCTGATCTATACCTGACATATCACAGAACTGAGCTTAGTAGAAGGCAAGCTTCTAAGGCAAGGGGGTTTATAAACTACACACTCTATAAAATGCTTAGCGTGTTTAAGATACCCTAGAGTAAAACAATAAAGACATCATTTCATAGATCTCCGGGAGAACTGTTCCCAGAAGCATTCTGTGCCTGTGGGTAAGCACTTAACCTCCTTACTGTACTATGCCCCTATTCTGTCAGCAGGATATTGTCACCATCAGATAAACAAGCCCAGAATCATTTTTATTAATTATGGAGCACATGATCACTTGATACTTTTCTGGCAATTTTACTCTAATAACCTTGATATTTATGACATAGGATTTCATGGTTACAAGAACACTTGGAAATAGAAAAAGCAGATATCTACCTATTTTATCAATGAAGCTCCAGAGCTTCTTATTCGTGAGGCTGGGACCTAAGGAGTGAGGGTTGCGGGGTGAGGGTGGGGAGATGTTGCTTTCACTTTGCTTTGGGCCTAAAAAATCAATGCTATCTAGAGAAGATGAAAACAATAAGAAGTATACTATACATTGCATTCTTCTAATTATATCAAATGGTAATAGGACGGGGTAACGTGACACAATACATGCCCTTAATCCCAGAACCAAGGAGTCAAAGGCAGGCAAATCTCTGAGTTCTAGGACAGCCTGAGCTCCAAAGTGAGATCCTGGCAAGGCAGCCACATAGCGGCTAACGATAATAAAGCTTTTTAAAAGGTAACAGGGCCTTGAAGTTAATCTCAAATGTTTCTTTTAGTAACCTAATGATATCAATTGCAAAACGTTGTTGTTGAAAATACTGAAGAGCTATACTTCTTTTTGCTGAGGAATATTTTGCTGCAGTTGGTTCAAAGAAACAGACACAACTTCTAAAATAAAAGGCATACAGTGTCTTCACTGAATGTATCTTACTTCCAAATCATGTCTGAAATATAATGAAGGTTTAAGTTAGTGCAAAGATGCAACCTGTAAATCACTATTTTTAGATTCCACAACAGAGCCGGTAGCACAATATGTTCCTGTGAAAAGTGGATATTGCAGAGGAAACTATCAGCTGAGGACCTAGCCTGGGCCACTAGTTCTCAAGAAAGAAACTGTTGAGTGTCCTCCTCTTGATAAAACCACATAAAGATTTTGTAAATACTTAGCCATTTGACTTCCTCACTAGACACTTATTTGGGCTTAGAACTGTTTGTAACTAGTTGCTCTTCTAAAACTACTGCTTAATGGCATGGAAAATCTTTAACCTGTATATTTCTCACTTCATATATGATATTCCTTACATATTTTCATTCTACACTCCCTGATAGACTAAAAGCTGTGCTGGTTTTCTTTCTTGACCTCTGTGACAACATACTGAATCAAGAGCCTCCTTGGTTTTGGAATTGATGATGCTTTCTGTGTAGATTGGTACATTTTTGTCCACTGCATTGTCTGAGGTCTAGCTCCATCACCTTAATAGCAGTTCAATGTCCCTCTTTTCCCAACATACCTCCCATATTTGTCTTCTCTCTCCTCTTAAACTGCTCTTCTCTTTCTGCTTCTAATATTGATGTTGTCTACAGTAACAATTGTTTTTCTCCCTTCTGCTTGACTAAATCATTCTTTATAATCTCTGATCCAAATAGTATTAGGTTTTCACCAGTGACTTTAATTTTCAAAGATATCTCCCACATCTGAGATCTTTTCACTAACGACATCATGGTTGATTGTTTGGTCTCAATTTATTTTGTTTCATTTAGGGTAGCCTGTACATTACTCAATGGCAGGGATTTTGCATATTCAAGGATGCCTGGCATAAGGTCACATATGTAATTTTATATAATGCTTCTAATGGCCTTCTAATGGATGGAAATTTAGAAAAAAATCCAGTTGCCTGATAAAAAACAATATTTAACTTTGAAATTTATAAGGATTGTTGATTGCCAACAAAAAGCAATAGTTCAGCCAGCATACCAAACATCAAAAATTCTGAAGCATAAATTAATTTGATAGAAATAATTAGGTTTGCCTGATGATAGACTTGTAATCTTTCAGTGTGTTGTAAGAAGACTGGTCTATCACGTGCCCAAGTAGTTCTGCTTCAGTTCCATCAACAAAATGCAGCTTACTTAGAAAGATATTTTTTTCATGTAATTGGTATTTATTATAACAGCGTTCAATAGGTTACCAAGTGTACATATGTTCATGAGCATGAGAAATAAATGTAATGCCCCTTTCTGAAAATGAGTGCTGTATGAAAGCACACTGCCCTGAGTTTAATTAAAACACAAATTCCATTATTTTACTTTGTGTGAAATGTGGGCTATTCTCACATTTTGATACCTTAACCAGTCTACATTATACTGAGCCTGATATTAACTGGTTTTCTAGTAGATGGTTTTTCCAGTGCAATAACTAATGTGCTCATGGGGCAAAAAATAGTCAATCAAATTGGGATTATATATGAAGTTGAGTTGAAAAACTTTCACAAAAGACAAGAGTATATCCTTTAGCTCTCATATATTATTAGTTATGAAATTTTCATGTTAACAAAAAGAAAATGTTCCCATCCCATAATCAGTTGGCTTGAACATTCTTCCTAGAATTTACTATAATTCACAAAGTATATTACTAAACAGACATAGAGAAAATCCCAACTGCTTCTGACAGAATTTACTCCTATCTTTTGCCTAAACCCACCTATAACATTTATAATACCAACATCTTGGGCACAAAAGCCCTCTTAGAAAAAAACTGACCATTTTGAAAGGAATTCCTTATACTTGTTACTTTGAGTGACAACAAAAGAAAGAGTAGATCCTTAGTCCCTTAATACAACCTGTCTGAAAACTCTTACCTTCTAGCTAATGCAGTCTCCCTTCTCATCAATGCTAAATTGAATGAGGTCAGCTGCAAAAGAGAAAAAGGGACCACATTTTCCCCAAGCTTGGAGAGCTCATGTGATCATGTACTCAAACCACTTTACCATTAAGAAGAAAAGTCTGTTCAAGGCCATGAGGATTTGAAAGTTAAGTATAGACAGCCTTCTCTCTTTTACAAGTGGAATGAATGTGCTCACAGGTAAATCTAGATCAATAGCCATAGAAATGGCATGCCTGTGCCATCTGTGAGTCCACAAAGCCAATTCCAAACTGACTTAAAAGAAATGTTAAGCAAATAAACATTTCACCAAGATCTAGTAGGAGCTTTGATAAAGACACAGGGGGTATTAGTAATAAGGTGGTTTGTTTTATTATTAAGAGGAATTATAAAATTTAGCAATTCCGAGGAACGAAGAGATTATAATGAAAAGGATTTAAGTAGGCAATTACAAACATCCTTTGAGATTAAGCAAATTGTAATTGTATTTGTTCACGTCATCAGAAAAAAGAAAGAATCTATATGTTCTGAGTAGAGGGCACATAGCCTCTTTATAATGTCAACAGCAAATTAAAATGATACAGGCACTGTACCAGCTAAATCCAACAAGTGCTCGTTTTAGGCTTAGCTTCAGGTGGACTGTAAATTTTCATCCAAAATACGAAAATTATGCTTACTTGCAAACTACACTTTCAGTGTTATGTGAATGCCTATAACCTGAATGTATGGTTATCAAAAATCTTAGTAGGCTTTTCATGAGTCCTACATTGTTTCAGCTTCCTAATGATAAAATTGGGTATACTATTCTGCTAGTTGGAAGCTTAGGCAACAGAATATGAGGCAAATAAATATTTCCCAGAAAGTTCTTGTGCCAAATGTTTATTTTGTCTATAATTACATTTCAACGTGCATGTTAAATCATTCCATCTAAATCCAAGGTGTTTAAATGAAAAAATATGCATGTAAGCATGTGCACGTTGATGTCTGTATACATATATGTGTGTCTATGTGTGTCTGCATGTTTGTATTTGACTGAGCATATATGTGAAGATATATACAGTTATTTCCTAAAAACTCAATGGAGAAGTGAAGTCATTTCAGCATTAGTTTTTGTTTGCTTGATTTTCAATGCTGGGTAGCTCAGGACCTCACGCATACTAGACAAATATATATATATATGTCACTGAACTATATCCTGAGCACCTCATTCAAGCACTAAGGAAATAATATGACTTAGATAAGAAGTAAAAATCTTTTTTTTTTCTCTTGTTTTAGATTATCTTTTTTACTCTTTTCGGCAGTTTTTAATCTTGTCAAGAACAACAAAGTTTCTTTCCTGTCTTCCTCCTGAGTCCCTCTTCACATTCTTCTTACTTCTCCATCACTTTGGAGTATCTTACTTATAAACATCTCAACACTAAATATTGTCCATTGCAATGCCTCTTATTTCTGAATTGCATTATAAGTGATTTGGGAAAGTCTATTTGGAGAATTGCTTCTCCCCTTATGAATTATTAGAATCATCATAAAGGAAGATTTCCCCCTCCAAATCCCTTCTAAATCTTTTTTATGCCAGTAAGAAGATAGTGTTATGAAAAATAATCCAGAAATAAAGGAGTTAAGAGCTTTTAATATCTGTATTTCAAATAGTACTTAGTTAACACCTTTTTAGAATGAATAGGCAGAAAGAGCCTAACCTCCTATAATTTGCATGTTATTAATGTTGTTACAATAGGGCAAGAAAGGGCATGACTTCAACAGCTCCAACTGAAACACAGGAGGTTTTAGCCAATGCTTCTATGCTTATGCTCTTTCTTTAGAGAGTGCATCTTTGATGAGAACTCATTATGCGTTAATTGTGTAGCCAAATTGTACATGGATCTGCAAGAGAAAACCAAAGCAACTTTTGCTCTGTGATTTTACTTTCCCTTAATATGGTGTTTTATACACTGTGGCTTATTCATTTATTGGTCGGATGGTTTTTATGAGTTGTGATTCAACATAGATTCTTCTCTGGTATCATGTTTTATAAAGATATGGGGAATGTAATATAAGTCTGATACAATTATGGTTATGTGCCATGCAAGACAATACTGTAAATACAAGGAGAGTCTGAAAAGCTGCTTAGCAAAATGATTTTAATATACACGGCAGTGTGAAAATGTAAGAGGAATCTATAATGACAACGAAGATTAGCCATTTGCTCTCTAACCTTATTTACAGAAGCAATCAGAGGTATTCAGGTCGAGTTAATGACCCTGTCTCCAATTAATTCAATTGTCTACAAACAACACGGGTACAGTGGCTGTCTCTAAGTCTGTCTCACAGCCTCAGAGGGAATACATAAGACTCCATTAAAAGTGACAATAATAATGCATTTATTACTGAAACACTATTGTATTATAAATAAATTCCTCATGTTAAATTATGCTCCACGCTTTAACAGAAATTCAATTACTGAAATAATAAAAAGACGGTGTATTTGCCAAGTGCTTGGACTATAATTTGGCTGCTTAGTTACCAATGGTTGGCTGTTTTGCAATTTTTTTTTTCTTCATAGACTATTTCTTTTGAACAAATGCCAGACTTTTTCATACAAATTTTATGAACAAGTTGCAAAATGAAATTTTGAGCTTTTGAATCCAATTATGAAAGACATAACTAAATCTATTATTGAAAAAAATTCTAGTAAGCCCTTTCTGCCGTTGTTCAGAGCTGTCTGGTAATTGAGGTAAGCACAGGTGCTGCTCATTATGGACCATTGTGCACCATCTGAATTCTGGGGAACTGTGGAATTCAGATGCTTTAAACTCTGTTTGTATGAATAACAAACAGGCCTGATTCTGCACTTGTTTGTACAAGCTTGTACACAGCTCATTTGGGACATTGAAGACACCTGCTTACCCCATTGGAGCCAAAACTGTATCATTTATGTTCTGGCTATCCTTTTGATGACAGTTTTGCAAAAGCAACATATTTTGTGTTTTCTCTTCATTCCCCCCATGTCTTCTACCGCACAATAAGTCCAACACACTCTTGTCTTCAGTGATAGGGAAATTAGTGGAATAAAGCTACTTTAGGATAACAAACTAATGCTTCTTGTGGAAGGTTGCTTGTGACAGACAAACTGATGTTCTATGGTAGGCTCAGCGTGTGTGTGTGTGTGTGTGTGTGTGTGTGTGTGTGTGTGTGTTCACATGTGTACTTGGTAAGCATAAAATTTCTTTCTTATTCAGGGTTATCACATTTGCCTTTGTAATGTCTAATCCTCATCATTAGAAGGGTCGTTTGGAAACAGAGAACCTCATAGTCATAAAGACCTGCTTCCTGTTTTCAGAATGCAAAAAAAAAAAAATGTTCATCCCAGTAATATTTTAGGCCTGACTCCCATGCCATAGGGCTAGAGCTGGGCCAGTAGCCATAAATTGTGCAGGCTTGTTCAAGGAAGCTGGAGCTTATACTGCTGTTCAGGGAAGTCATATTATCCTGGATATGCAAGCCCTACAATAGCTTTCTAGTGTCCCTACTAACTTTAATTATTCAGTGAGTTTGGGTTTTCTCTGCTTCTATTGAAGTTTTTACCTATTGGCCAGCCAATGCCCAGAAAATATGTGTTGTTCAATTGTAGAGCAAAGTAGGTATTTAGGTTACTCCTACTGCCGATATACTGATGCAATCCTGGGTCTCCTCAACTGCAGCTGCCCTTTCTACAGTGACTGACCATAAGAAGCCAGACTTTCAAATCCTATCATTGTAAAGGCTTACGGTTGAAGTGAGTTTTAATTCAGGAAGTTAATTTAAAGTTGGAGGTGTAGGCAGTAGTAAAATCACCAGAGACACTACAGACACTTTCTAACACTGGGTGTGGCTTAGAAAGCCTTACCAGGCAATCCCACAGTTAACAATAATTCTCCTGATTCAGCTATTCTTTTACTCCAAGGTACCAGAGAAGTCTCACATCAAACAGGAGTAGACAAACCATACCTACCAAAAAATATAATGGACTATTACCCAGTACACTGCTAATTTAACATCTGGTTACGTTGCTGTTTACTTTGTCAATCAGGTAAAAGTTATGGTTTTGATAGCACCTAATAAAGCTAGTAGAAAATGCGTTCAACAAGGTCAGTCCCCGGCATCAGATACTGAGTATGACTAATGGAGTTTGACAGTGCTCCACACAACGTGCATTGGAATCTTACCTTTTCCTTTCTGGTTATCACAGAAAGTGCAAGGCAAAGCTCTGCAGGAATATAAATAATTTGGAAACCCTCATGGACAGTATTCTACTGTGTCTCATTTGCACTTAAAGAAAGCTGCCCTACGGACCTTGTGTACTTTTAAGATTTATCTGAAAGATACATGAAGAGGACTTCCAGTCAAAAATGTACATATTTAATGGAATTAGATCTCCAGGCAAGAAGATGTCAAAAGAAAAGGCGAAGTATTAAAGTGAATGCCAAGTGTTTCTCTCCACAGCTACTCTGCTTTGATAAATATCTTCTGGGATGCCAGTTACTACAAAGTCGTGATTTAACTGAAATAAAAAAAAAACCTGTAGTATAAAATATACTCTCTTTATTGCTGAAGTAAGTAAATTGTTTTTTTTTTTTTTTTTTTTTTTTTTTTTCACATTTCCTCTCTGAATTCTGCTTTTGTCAGCCAGGAACCTTGATATTTGCCTTTAGAGCCGCTTTTAAATTGCAAACATAACAATTATTGTGGAACACTCACATTGGAGTATGGGGCAGAACTGGGGGGCTGTGAGGCCTCCTGTACCATCTGGCCTCGAGAATGAACAGCTTCGCAAGGTATCAGAGTCTTTGGAGCTGGCTGGCTGCTGAGAGCTGCAGGAGATTCTGCAGTGTGGCTGGGTGGATTGCTTCATGAGAACACAAAGAACCAGCAGCATTATCTCCAAACAATGCTGTTAGGTGTAGAAAGAGATGGTAGGAATGTTATATTTTGTCTTTCATTCATCTAAACGTGTTCAGTGTCCAGAGTCATGTGTGCATTTATGTGTATATGTATGCACATGTATGTAAGGAGAGTGTCTCCAAGTGAAAAGTGCTTTTTATTCTTAATATGTCAACAACCTGAAACTTATGAAGAGAAATTCTATATGATCAGAATATTCTCCACAGTTGAGTGGAGAGTGGGATATGACTTTCTCACGTACTCTGGTGCCTCACATTTGACCATGTCCCCTGGAGGGGGAGACCTGGTGGCACTCAGAGGAAGGACAGCAGGTAGCCAAGAAGAGACTTGATACCCTATGAGAATATACAGGGGGAGGTGATCCCCCTCAGTCACAGTCATAGGGGAGGGGAATAATGGGAAAATGGGGGGGGAGGAATGGGAGGATACAAGGGATGGGATAAACATTGAGATGTAACAAGAATAAATTAATTAAAAAATATAATAATAAAATGCAATATATTTGCATCCCTTTTGAATTTGAGGTCCAAGTGTTAAGACCTAATAAGTCAGTGGGATATCCATACATAGAAATCTTTTCTCAAACATGGTTCTTTTACCACCAATCATCATTTGAATTATACCAAATGCTAGCACTAACAGCACTTCAGTCCACCCACTTCATAATATGTACTTTGACTTTGATCAAGGTCTCAGAGCCAGTAAGTGGGTAGAAAGAAAACTTTGTTTTTGGAAGTTTCGGCTTGTTTTGCCTGTCACTTTGAAGAATTCTGCTTTATTTTATCCAGTTTCCCATCCATATGTGTATTTGCAGACTAATCTATCAGGAAACAAGGACTAAAATCTTTAAACATATGTCTTCATAAAATAATTTGCAGACTTCTCAGTGCATTGGATTGACAATTAAAGACGCATGTTTGCTAGTTATTCTTCAGTTAACAGTGGTAAGATGATGATGATGGCAATAGCTGCTGCTTACTAATCTTATACTGTGTGCCACTTATGCTATAGCCAGTTTCTATGACATCTCACTTAACTATCACAATAGGTGCACAGACTGTTATTACTCTCATTTCACATGATAGGAGATGGCAGTTTAGAAAGGTGAAGCAGCTTGCTTTTTGAGAGTGTCATTCTTATAACAAAGGCCAAGAAGGCTTACTATTACATTGAACTGAATTGCTTCAGGATTCTGATATATAACTTAAAGAAAATATCCATCATTCTTCTTTAAGTTTTGTTTTTAATGCCCAATTTTAAGAGGCAAATGCTGCTCATATAAGGATTTCATAAGAGCATAGCAGAAGTAGAAGATTTTGGGAGTTGATAATCTGTCTTAGTATAGTCATGAGGAGAATTGAGGCTAATTAGTATACTCAGAACAACATGTCATTTAGAACTAAAGGCCAGGATACTCAGAACTAAATTAATCAAGCTCAGAAGCTGATCTCAATAAAATCAGTTGTGACCATTTTGCTTTGTTAGTTGACAGGAATTTATTCATACAGCCAACTTGGCAGGGAAATTGTTTTGTCTAAGATAATCATCTCTTTTATTTTGAAACTTGGTTAATGACCACAAGTCTTTATTTTAAGTATTTGGTTGATTAAATAGTTTAAATATGTAACATTAACAACTTGGTATCTATGGTTATGTAGAAATATGTAAGCTTGAATCAAAAGGCTGTCTATGTTTGACAGCCATTGGTTTGGGGCATGATAGTACAGTTTGGACTTATAGAATCCCATCAGTGACATAACTAGAAAACAGAAGGAATGAGAGAACACTGGTTAGTGTGAGGAAAATGCCCCTTTAAACCGTAGACATTTCTTACTCCTAATAGTAAAATAAATCACAAGAAATTAATATTCTCTTAATCCATTTATTGGGAAAAACTAGTTGAATCTTTCCACATGGTTTCATTTTTATAATGCAGCTAATAACATTTATAATAACCTAGTCAACAGCAAATAGTATCTTTAGAGGTGTTTGGGACAGTCCTGGACTAATACATGACTTTATTAGATTATTTACATTGCATTGAATTAATTCATCGGTAAATTTGAACTATTCTTCCTAGAAACATTCCTACTCCATCCACTCTCAACCACCCTCCCTTGTTAATGGCCACTACCTGTATGCCAAAACTATTGCAATAGCACACATTTTATTTGTAGAGGAATTTTAATCCGGCAACATGGCTGTTCTGCCAAGGGATCACATCCAAAGACCTAGGTCTGTGTGATCTGGCTAGAATACAGAAATGCCGTTGGTAGATACCTTTAGCTGCTCTGGCTAGAATACACACATTTAATCCATTAGGGTGGAATTTAGTACACACCTTTAATACCAATGTCTGATAGAGGGACAGACAAAGTGATGAATCAGAGAAAGATTTGACAGAATGAGTTAGAAATAGGCTATGCCCAATACTCAGGAAAGGGAAGCTACTTAAGAGCAGTACAGGAATGGAGTAGAGTGTTTGTTGAATACAGTACAGGAGTACAGTAGAATTCAAAGGGTCAGTATAGTATAGTTCAATGCAGCTTGGTTGAGTTTGGTGCAGGCAGTTTTGGTGTAGTTCAGTTCATAGAGTCAGAGCAATTCAGTGAGAAGCTAATAGAAGCCAATTTGAATCAGTCAGCTTGAAGAAGAGTTTTGAATCAGAGTAGTTGAATTGAACCAGCTAGCCAGAATTCATAAATAACTAGAAAGGGTGAGCTTATTCAGCGGTAAGTCTTGGAGACTGACCACATTTTAGGCCTAAGTTAGCAGGCAGACACTGAAAGCTGAAGCCATTGCTATCCGTGCTTTCAGAAGGTTAGATTGTATGAAGGCTAAAAGAGTCCAGGCCTAGGCCTAGGGATAGTTAGATAGCAATGCTCTGGGCTCAGCCCAAGCCATGCTTTCATGTACAGGTCTCATGTTATCCCCTCTTCTAATGAAGCAAAAACATTTACAGCTGTTTTCTCTATTTTATCCCAGTTTTTCTTCAATGCTACCATGATGGGTTTAGTATGATCTTATTATGACATAAATTGGATCATGTCTTTCTTTTGCCCAAAGTTCTCTAGTGTCTTCCAACTCACTCAGAGACAAATTAGCTTTTCAATTCTTCTACAATCTGATTATAGCAAACTTTCCTACCTCTTCTACACACACACACACACACACACACACACACACACACACACACACAGACACACACAAATTTATTCACATTGCATCCTGATTGTTATCCCCTCCCTTGTAATCTTCCTGTTCCTACCCTCCCTCCCTCTTCTGCCCTATTCCCTTCCCTTAGGTCTGTGACAGAAGGGGACCTCCTCTCCCACCATATGACCACAGCCTATCAGGTATCATCTAGATAGCCTGATTCCCCTTACTCTGTGTGCCACAGGGCTTCCCCAACAAGGGAAAGTGATCAAATTGGGGGCACCAGAGTTCATGTCAGAGGCAGTCCCCACTCTCCCAACAACTGTGGAGAATGAGCTGTTCATTGGCTTTTATCCTTGCTCACAGCTTCTTTACTAATTCTAAGGAACCTCAGGTAAAATTCTGCCTCAGGGTTTTTGCATATGATGTTCCTCTTCCTGGAATGATCTTTTCCCAAGTCACTCCAAAGCCTATCTGTTTGATTTTTTTTAAGGCTTTGCTCAGATGCCAGTTCCTAGAGAGGCTTCCCCCCACACCAGTCCTCTCTAGCACTCGCCTATTATTTTCCCTTTAATAACATTTGTCACATTCCAATACATTTTATTATTATATAACTGTATTGTTCATCATCTTTTTCAGTCCAAGAGAATATAAACACTGATAGGGAAGAGATGCAGACCAAATGTCTGTATTTCTAGCTCCTACAAAGATACATACCAGGAATTTGATAAATATTTACTACATGTAATCTTGAATTACAAAGGAAACAGATTCAAAATGACTGACAAAGCAAACTGCCACCATCAGATTGTAAGAGTGTGCATATATTGAGAAACTATCCAGGCCGAGGGAGGGCTAATTGCTTAATATAAATTACCCCAGCCTTTGCATTAGTCGTTTAGAGAGATAGAAATTATATCAGATCCAGTTCAACACAAGTAGAGAAAGAATGTGTATGAGCTTAATGTAGGGGATCAGATAAGAAATGCTCCAATATGTATTTAGATTAAGTTCTGATATACCAAGACTCAGGTAGGATAAGTAAGTTTTCCTAGGATTACACAGTTAATTAGTGAGAAGAACTGGTAGCCAAATTCAGGTCTTCCTGATGCTAAAGTTATTTATCTTATGAAGACAGGAGCAACAATGTGGCAGATGCTCTAAGGCCTTGTATTTTCCCCCCAAACCTAGAGGGGAACAGGGGCCTCTCACTATGACTGTAGTTTATTGTAAATCCCAAGAAATCAGAGGGGAGCTTTCTTTCTTTGATAACTGATGTGGAAAATGCTTGGGAGCTTATTTGCTCAGGACATGCCCATACTGAAGCCAAATGGTAACTTTAATCTCATATGATTTATCTTTGGTGGAAGCTGAATGGTAACTTTAATCTCATATGATTTATCTTTGGCGGCAAGTACAAATATATAACACTATAGATGGACATTTTTAGAGCTGTACTTAGAGAATGTGTCGCCCATTCATTACCCCACTGTACAGAAGCCTACACTGAGGCCCACACTTGATAACACTGACAGTGACACACCAAGTTAGAGAAAAATCTGTTGGGAAAGTATCCACTTTTGAATCCCAATGGCAGCATGCTTGCCATTGGCCTAAAGCATGTTTTATCATTGTGGCAGCAGCATCAACAGAAGCAAAGAACACCGAAATAAAGCTCCAAGTAAACCAAAGTAACAAATGAACATCCCATATGGTAGGCCTTCAGGCTGAGCTGACTGTGATTACCACTCCTTTCTTATTGGAGTGGATATATTTCATAACGGCTTTTTCCTCTAGTGCTCAGTCAGTCAGAAGAAAGGCTTTTCTAACGCACTTCCCGAAAAGGAACCCCTCCCACTCCCAGTGTGATACAGTACCTGGAGCAGGATGAAAACATGCATCTCAGCCATTCTTTACCTCATTCATGATCACAAGGCAAAACAAGATAATTCCCTTTGTCAGCTGTGAAAATACATTTGTTTCAACAATGGAATCATTATAGATGATAACGGTGGATGGTGCAAGGCATGCAAATGGGAAGATTCTAGTTGGTATAATTTGTGTTTATTAGGGTGACCAATTAATTGAAGAGATAATATTTATAACTGTAGTACTCTGATAAATGGTTTATAATTATTATTATATCCTTTACCTTTTTACTCTAAAAGGCAAAAGTATGAATTTCAGCCGTGAGTAGCTACTGAATCAAAAATGCAAATTACGATCATATCTTTCCTATGAATTATATATGCCTATCTTAATAAATTCCCTTGTAAAATGTTTGTAGTCTTTGATAAAATGAGTCAAATTTATTATGCAAGATGTATTTACAGCTTGTAAAAAAAACAAAACAAAACAAAAACTCAATCATCCCCCAACCCCAGTTATGAAGCTAGGTTGCAGTAGTGGCAAGAGGACCAGAAAATATTTTGTTATCTAAGTCTCCATCAGCTGCAGGTCAGTGATTAGCAAGGTGATAAGACATATACATCTCCATTCCAGTAATCAAAAGCCTCAAAGACACACTCTATAGGTGTGTCTATAGGTGGTTTGGGACCAATGTAATTGAAATTCAAAGGTCAAGATGCTGGTAGTGAACAGAAATGGCGGACAAAGCACTTGGAAACAGGGTGGTTTGTGGGTAGGGCACATCTGTAAATTGTTCCTGATTACTTGACATGCACATTGGTTTTCTACATGCAGAGGAAATACTAGGGCAGTGGCTGCCACATAGTTGCACAATGTCACGACCATCCCGACCAGCGGAAAATAAGGACATGACCCGAATGTTCTTCTCCAGGCTGTTTATTCAGGAACCTTTTCAGCAAGCTTCTTTTCCTGCACCCCAGCGCCCCTCTTATATCCTCTGCCTCACCCAATCAGCGGCTCTTACGTCGGTAGCTCCAATTGGTTCCCAACAAGGCGGGATGCATATGTTAGAGCAAAGCACAGCCCACAACCCAAATAAGGACTTGTTTACCAGCCAGGAGCAGAACTGCAAGTCATCCTGCCTGGCAGGTTGCCAGGAGCTTCAGCTTCCCACAGCACAATGATGCTGGCTAATCTAGAGACACAAAGTGCTCCTGCAAGACTCTGAGGAATTCGATTTCAACACAGAGATGGCAAGTGCCCTAGGCTCCAGTACTATTCCCTTGGAATAAGAGGTTTTCTAGATTCATATGTCACTCTTTAATCAACCCTTTTGACTAATATGTGGTGAGCATAATTTCATTTTAACTTATGGCTTCAAACAGTCTATGCATCATTGGGAGAAAATAGTTACTCTTTGCACCTTGACTTTATGAGAAAACTAAGAAGTATTATTACTCCTATTTACCAAACCAAATTTTCCAGTGAAGCAACTGATGGCTCTTAGAAAACTTGACTAGTTAAAGGCCACAGAGTGGTCACTGTCAGACTCAGCAATGTTAGAATGGCTTAGGTTTGTCTGACACTGGTTTTTCACATTACAGCTCTGCTTGAGGCTGTGATGGTGCTTGACATACAAAGGGAATGTTAATCCATCAAAATAGTTCCTGGCTCCAACTTTTATACTCTGGATTTACACTCATTTTATAGAGCCTTATAGAAGCTGGAGGTAGGTTCTAGGGAACATCTAAAAGTCTTTTAGACCACTCTGTTTTGTTTTCTGTCTTTGGTGATATAGGCCAGGAAAGGGTGCAACATCCACTGGGCTTCAGGATCTGGGCCGCACTAACACCAGTGACCCATTTGGTACTGTCAGGAATGGATTCATGCAAAACAGAAATGGATATTCCTTTCTGGTTCCAGAGAGGTTACTTAAACTGATGACCAAAGCATCTGCTGTAATTTGTTTTTTCCATTTGAAGAAAGCATTTCACTGAATTCCAAGGACAGCAGAAACACCATGACTCTTGCATTAACTTCATTACAACCTAAAGGCATTCAACACCAGGTTTTCTGGGAATATTAAGAGGGGAAGCTTTCTTTTTATTTTATTTTTTGGAAGAAATCAGATTGAATACAGCAGCAATGGAATTTTATTTCATATTTTCATTAATAGAATGCTGTTCCTTAAAAACCTGCATAGCTTGGTTATGATTTCTTTGTAATCAACAGCAAATCATAAGGATTCACCCTAAAGGAGTTGCAACCTAATTAGCATTTTTACAGTTTGGTGAGATTAATTTAGAGAAATGGCAAGAAATGCATAATCACATGTAGTCACAAGATCCACCAGCTTCAGTCTTCAATATGGGTGAACATATAGATTAATTCTCAACTTTGTAATGCTAAGTGTAACCCATGGGGTAAAGTGTGCATTATGTGTGCCTCTTTCACTATCTGACTCATCAAATGGGAAGCAGAGCCTGGAAAGAAGCTAGGTGGAATAACCAAGCCACTGTGAGTTTGATTCCCAACTACTAATAAGCTAAGTTTCTAAGCTCAGTTTCCTCTTCTGCAAGATAAAAATAAAGTATTACACAGTTCCTAAACCAATTAGCGATGATGGACCTGAATTTGTGGTGCCCAGCAGGCCCTCAATATAGATAGACTTTATTACTACTATTATTCTCTGAAGGCTGGCTGTATCTGTAGATCATGAAATAATGGGTGTACACCCTGCCTGACAGCATGGGACCAAGCAAGTCACGTTTCTGTGTGCCATTTTGGAGTCTGTAGTGGAACCTGAAGGCAGTGCCACTCAATTCCGTAACTATACATCAGTCATTCACAAAATTATTTTGAAAGATAGAAATGAAGCATCCTGGAGAGATTTCCAAAATTGTTACTGACAAGTATTTTGGGTGGAAGCATGTGGCTAAGTGAACCCAAGAAGCACTAATTGTTTGGAGTTAAAGAGTTTGATGGCTTCAAATAATTGGTGTTTGTTTGGCTGGTATGATTATACTTATCTCAGTCTCCCTACATGATGTGATATGGCAGAAGTTTCTACCTTTTACAAGTTTTAAATCCCAATTGAATTGACAGAAAAAGCTATAACCACAAATTGGTTTCCAATTTTCCTCCTTTTCTCCAGCAAGTCCTGGTTATATTATAAACCTTGCTTCACACAAACTGCTTGTGACTTTTATGGCCCTTTTGTGATCTAAATGGCTATCTCATAAGATATTCCATTGCAGCTTCTTTTTCAATTGCTTTTACTGTGAAATGCCCTTGTGGAGAGTTCTGGGGACCATTTCACACTTATGGTATTGATTTGCTATACCCAATGATAGGTTTATATTTAAGATACAGTGTTTCATATGAGCAGAGTAAGAAGCTTATGAAAATCAGAGCTAAGATTTCCATGAGGCCATGCTGGACACATCTTTTTGTGTTTAAGACTTCAATAAGAATCCATCATCTTTACATTCACTTAAGAATTTCAGCATATTAAAATATTACAGAAAAATGACAGTTTGCCCTGGTGCTCCAACATTGTTCAACTCAATGAAGCACAATTTAATAGTGGATGTGTAAATCTATTATAAATATAATACAACATAATGCTGTATAATATTTAGCATGATATAATATTCTTTTTTATTAATTTATTCATATTACATCTCAATAGTTATCCCATCCCTTGTATCCTCCCATTCCTCCCTCCCTCCCATTTTCCCCTTATTCCCCTCCCCTATGACTGTGACTGAGGGGGACTTCCTTCCCCTGTATATGCTCATAGGGTATCACGTCTCTTCTTGGTAGCCTGCTATGATATAATATTCTAATGTTGCTTAATACTCCCTTCGTTCTGTTTCTGAATGTAAGGACTTAGGTAATGCTTTTGCTACAAACACTTTGAATGACCCTTCATGAAAGAAGTCAACATGCAGCTGGGATTTGGGATTCCAGATACAACTTTCCTGGTGACTGAACTGCTGTTTAGAGTTCAACATAAAAACCAGGTGGAACAGAGTAGTTGGCAGCCCCTTAATCTCTCCAGTTCAGATGTTAGTTATCTGTACTGTCATTCTGCAGACTACAGAATAAGAACTAGGCTGTTTGAGCTTTAATCTGTACATCATGATGATGTAAGATAGAAGAAAAAAAGGAAAGAGAAAAGAGAACTGTAAAGAAATAGGGAGTAGAGAAGACAGGCATATGTAACAGAAAAATTGAGAAGATGAAAATAAGGAAAAGAAAGAATTGAAGACTTTTGTGGGACATGCCTTTTGGGCTAGTGCCCAATTATAAGTGAGTATATACCATTTGAGTCTCTCTGCTTCTGGGTTAACTCACTCATTATGATTATTTCTAGCTCAATCAATTTATCCACAAATTTTGGGAATTCCTTGTTTTTAATAGCTGAGTAGTATTCCATAGTGTAAATGGACCTCAGTTTCTTTATCCATTCTTCTACTGAGGGACATTTAGGCTGTTTCCATGTTCTGGCTATTATGAATAAGGCTGCTATGAACATGGTTGAGCATATGTCCTTGCTGTGTGCTAGAGCATTTTCTGGGCATATTCCAAGGAGTGGAATAGCTGAGTCTTGAGGAAGCCTTATTCCCAGTTTTTTTGAGAAAGCGTCAGATAGATTTCCAAAGTGATTGTACAAGTTGACATTCTCGCAGGGGGTCTGCTCAAACTATTGCACTAACCAAGGACAAAACAATAGTAAACATTGACCCCCTACTCTGATCTACCCAATGGACAGGACATTCTCCACAATCATGTGGAGAGCAGGGACTGACTTTGACATGAACTCTGGTGCTCCATATTTGACCACCTCCCCTTGGTGGGAAGGCCAGGTGGCACTCAAAGAAAGAATAAGCAGGCTACCAAGATGAGACTTGATAGCCTATGACCATACGGTGGGGGAGGAAGTCCCCCTCAGTCATAGACCTAGGGGAGGGGAATAGGGTGAAAGTGGGAGGGAGGGAGGAATGGGACATATAAGTGATGGGATAACAGTTGAGTTGTAATATGAATAAATTAATAAAATTAAAAAGGAAAAGAAACCAAGAAATAGAGGGGGGGAAAAAAGAAAGAAAAAAGAAAAGAAATAACTGGGAATAATGGGCTATTATAGAAGGCTCATTTGTTTAAACAGGGAAATCATGACTCTCCATTTTTTGCTGCTGTAAGATTTCTAAGGAGAAACACATCTTGCCTTGAAACTTGCCTCTACCATATTTCCTTGTTTTGAGGAATTTCCTATTCACAGCATTAATAATTATTTTAAATGTTCATATTCAAGGTCCCAATTTCTACTTAGAATTTATATTAATTCCTTATATATAACAAAAACACTCTCCTGCATATAAAATGCTAAAATTATTCAAAAAATTAAACAAATTATTCAAATTTATTAATACTCAAACAATCACTAGAGAAAATGAGGTCTTAGGTTCTCAAGGTTAGAGAATCTTAAGATATGTGGGGAAGAATGGCTGTGCATAAGACACCAGCTGAATGCTCTGTGAGCTTTTCAATTTGATCATTGGAGAAGAATACATAAACTGTTTTCCATGTGAGTGGCACATTGACACTTTTATTCTAAGAGGACACCATATTAAATCTATTCATATGCTTCCATTTAAGCAACAAAAATCAATAAAAATAGATTGAAATGGTGTACAATGTTCAGTCATTCGGAAAATGAAGAGATCACTGAAATTTGGCAGTACTATGACGTGGGAATGAGTAGACTGTGAGCAACAAGCAAGATGGACTTTAATGAACATTCTCTATAATTATGAATTGTAAATTCCACTGTGTTCTCCATGTGATACGTCTTCATTAGAAATCATTCTCATCATCGATGGCTACTTCTATCTCAGCTGAGCAGTGAAATTGATTTCCTATAGATCCTCAATAAGAGTGACAACATCATTTTCTGCTGTGAAGGGGGAAAGTAAGCTGATTGGGGTGGGAGGTTCTCCCTCATAAACTGTACTACCGGGTGGCCACTGTCATTGATGGGGAGCTCATTGCAACTAGTGTGATAGAATATGAGAATTTCTATTCACTGTTTTATATCAGAAGAGAAAAAGAATATAGAACAGTGAGGCTTCGATGTGGCAAGGGTGTTTTTGGCAGAGACACCGACCAACGCTTTGTTATTTTCTTTTATAATACAGCATATGGAGTGTCTAGTTCAGCCTTGATGTCTTTTCACTCTCCCCCTGGACTTACTGTTGATGTAATGAACATGGGTAGCAGCAGAGATGCAAAATCAGAAAGAAAATATCAGAAATATCATACCCACTGAAAGCCAGCTGGATTTCTGTGGCATTCATTCTAAAGACCTTCATCCAGCAGACTCAATAGATATTTATCCTGAACTTACCACATGCAAGGATATTTATACATATAAAAAGTGATTTAATATTTATTAATAAACTACAAAGCAACTATACAAAGCATTATCTCTCTTTTTAAATAGGGAAACTAAAGATGAAAAAGTATTATTCAAGGCTAAAAAAACCTAACTGGGTTTCCAACCCAAGTGGTCTATCCTGTCTGGAGTGCTGGCCACTTAACAAACTGTAGACTATCCACCAACGAAATCCAAATCACAGAAAACACTTATAGCTATTCTGTTTCAAGGGCATTATACCAATTAACAGATTTAATATTTGCCATAATCCTATGAGGTGCATTGTAACATAATCTTCATGTCACATCTGAGAAAACGGAGTAAATAGAGGTGGCAACTTGGCCAAACTAGCACTGAGAATGTATCAGAGCTGGCAAAACATGAGCTCGTACTTCTCAGAATTTTATTCTATGTCTTTTATGATGTAGGTTCTTTGAAGGCGTGACCAGGGTCCTAGAATCCTTAGGTCAAGACCGGAACCCAGTACTATGCTATGTAGGTAACTGTTTGGGCGACCTGTAGTGGATATAAACATGTCTTTGTTTTGATCCCAAATGTGGAATGGGTAACAGACTTGTGAAAGATCAGGTGGTGTTCATCCACTAGAAGACGAACCATCTCATGTCAGGGGCTTGTTTTTTTTTCAGCTGGAACACATCTTACTACAGACTCTGATTGATATATATATATATATATATGTGTGTGTACACACACACACACACACACACACACACACACACACACACACACACACACACACACACACGCCCTAAACAGGATGGAGGTGTTTTTTCGGTCTTGATATTGTTTGGCTGTTCATCATTCTACTTTGAGACACTCCTAGAGAGACTGTTCCAGAGCACTCTTCAAGGCCCCTGGCTGCTGCTCCAGGCTCCGGCTGCTGCTCCAGGTTCCAGCAGCAACTTTGGTGAGATTGCTGGTCTGCTGAAATCCTGCCAACTGTGTCAGGGGAGTCACTACCAGGAACTGAGTCCAAAAAAGTCACTTCTCCTGCTCCCATTAATCTCTTTTCTCTCCTATCTAGGGTAGGTGGGTTGGAAGGGAGGTATAAGGAATAAGAACTCCAAATAAAGGAGGTTTGGAAAAGGTCAAAGCCTACAGTTACTGTCCTAGAAGTTGATGGTTTTTAAAATATTACTTATGGTCATTCATTAAGACAAATATTTTTTTTGCTTTCTTTCTTTATTTTTTTTTTATTAATTTATTCTTGTTACATCTCAATTTTATCCCATCCCTTGTATCCTCCCAATCCTCCCCCCCCCCATTTTCCCATTATTCCCCTCCCCTATGACTGTTCCTGAGGGGGATTACCTCCCCCTATATATTCATTAAGACAAATATTAATCCCCATATGCTAGTCACTGAATCTTGATAAGCTAGTTTAAAAGTTCGGATTATGTTTTCTGATTTAAAAATCTTTTCCAGTCCCGTAGTGGCACAGACCCGGAATCTCAGCAATCAGGGAGGCAGGTGGATCTCTCTAAGTTTGAAGCCAGCCTGGTCTACAAAGCAAGTCCAGGACAGCCAAGGCTACACACACAAAAAATTCCTGTGTTAAAACACACACACATACACACACTTCTCTTTCTGACAGTAGGCTATATTTTAGTGGATGAAAATTCATAGATCAAACATAAGTAGAGTCATATGAATCCCTTATTTTTATTCATAAATGAATGGAGGCAAATGGCACAGCTGTTCTTCAAAAAAAATCTCAAAATAATTTAATTTAAAATCTAGTTTTTATCACTGTCTAATTGGGGTGGCTAGATGTGTATGTATGTGAAGTTGTCTTGTTCTATACATAGATTTATTACATAGGACTGTACATGATGTTTAGATATATTCAGCTCACCAAGAATCTCCAAAATATTTTTTAGATAGAGGAAAAACATTGACATTAGAAGTTAAACGAAACAGTGAGAGCAGCCATTACACAATATTGCTAAATTAAGTTGGACTTGTTCAGGGTTCTGCCTTGATTTGGCAACTTTAAAATGATCATACTTGGTTTGGCATCTATCTGGAAATGGAAGCATATGTGTATCTGAATAGCTTCCTTTTTATATCCTGTCATTTCTAATACCCCTGTAGGTGGTCACTGGCTTCATTATTTTGGCATCTCTTATAGCATTTAGCAAATGAGAAACTATACACATTTCCATTTATTATATTAATTCATGCAGAATATTTTTCTTTCTGGTAGTACTAATTGGCTGGATAACTTATAGTCTATAAATTAAAGCATTGTTCATCTAGTGGAAAGATATAAAAGCATTAATCTCCTCAGTAAACAGATTCACTTTTAATGTCAGAAAATGCGTGTCTACTAAATGTGGGAGGGGTGGAGAAAAAGAAGGAAAGGGGGTAGATTTTGTACAAATTCTACTATTATAGTATTTTTCCTTTTGTTATATAGAAAATTGAATCACTGTATTTCACAATTAAGTCCCAGACACAAATCAAAGCACATGTAATGAGAGATTTTTGTTGTTTAAGTTCCCATAGTTGTTCTTCCATGGGCAATTCTAAGAAGAGTTGAAGGCCATCCAACATCAAGATTGAATTCACTAATTTTTTAAACATAATTTGGTAGTTTCAATTATTAGTTTTCTATAGCCATGAACAAATACAAGAAAAGAATAACTTTAAGGTGGAAAGATCTAGTCCATGGTTTGTCAGCTGCTCCACTGCTGAGGGTCTTTGGCAATGCTGAAATAGCACACGGGAAGTGCATGTGTGAAGAAAGCTACTCATTCTACACCAGCCTGCAGTGGGAGAGACAGACAGAAAGGGCCAGGAACAACATATTCTTCAAAGGCCTGTTCCTGATGAGGATCTTCTAACCTTCTTTGCCCAACAATGCCCTACATCCTTTAAATAACACTATGAAGTTGTGAGTCTATCAATGGACTAACCCTCTGATTATGTCAGAGGCTTCATAGTCAAATCACCTAATGACTAGATCCAACATTGGGGGAAATATGTTCCCAACATATGGGTATTCAAAGCAAGACTTCTTCTAGGCATCCCTAATTAGTCAATAATATAGTTTGTTCCTATATATCTGTTATCAATTTCCAAAGTCCATACTTTAGCTCCATTTTCACAAATTCTTTTTCCACAAAAGTTATACACCAATTGAAAGAGCCCTCCAGCTGCTCTTTTCTGTACCCTATTTAGTGTGTTCCTTCTACTTGGGGCCAGATACCCACCAAGTCAATGAACATATGCAATCAGATAAGGTTTTATTCAGGATTAGAGTTACTTGAGTTTCTGTTCATGGGAGTATTTGGTAAATTGTGGGTTCCATCACAGAGAAAACAATGTTGCCAAATCAAAGGTTATATCCATACTACAAGGCAAACAACCATATGTTTTCTTAGTAGTCAAAGTATTTTTTCAATCCTCTGTGCTTTAATCTGTGAGACCTCATTTAACTATGGTAATATACACTTTGATTTTTGCACATATTCTTACTTTGTCTATAATAAGTTTAGATTTTACTTACACTAGTAAGCTAGCTATCATTTGCTATACCTATGGTTTTGTATTTCTGAAAATCTTATGTCTGTTTAATAATATTCTTACACTCAGGCCTCACATTATATAGCTGAATCTAAAGACAAAAATTGGGCTGACGTTATTAGCAGAAACCATCTTTTCCTAATTTCAAGAATTAAACTCCTTGTGCCAGACTTACGAAACATAAAATCAAACCTTCTTTACATCCAAATTAAAAAGTTTGGTAGAAACAATATAACGGTATCAAAATATAATAATTCCATCTCTCTAGTATGGATTATGATAGTGCAGATTCAATTCACCTTAATAAATTTGTATTTCAGGCCTAAGTTCCACACAGGTTTAGGTATCTGAATGATAAACGTACTTTATTATCTTAGAAATGTCTATGTACATTATATGTGGTACCTGTACAACAATGAACACAGCACTGGCCAAAGGACATTAACGCCTGTACAATGCCAGCCAATTGTTTGCTATACTTTCAGAATTCTCTCAGTGAAATCTGTGCTTCTCATAATAAACATGTTCCTCTCCCCATGGCAGTTGAGCCCCTGCAGCCAATGAGCTGCTATGAGTTGGAAGCAAAAGAATATATGTTGGCAAAGAGAGAGCACTGAAATGAATAATGAATGTCATGTCCTCTTTGCTGGCAGGGAGGGATATGGATTGGAGGGAATTTTCATTGGTGATTGACTTTGAGTGTCAGGCAGAAGGTTGGAGAAAAGGGATGATAGGTGGGAAATAGGATGAAATGCCTTTGTTTTGCTTAGGACATCTTGATAACTGGGAAGACAACAGGGATGTGTGAGTGCCTGTAAATGGACAGCACGAGGGCATCTAAAACCTCTTGGAAGTATCATTCTAATGTCCACAAATGAAAAAGTAAGAAAAATAAGTTTCTTAGACATATGGTTATTTCCATATTTTATCTTTAACATAGAAGATAAACTCTGTTCAAAGAAAATCAAGAAGATCAAGAAGAAACAGATTCAGTGCAGTCCCAAAAGCTGAACCATGCTTCATGAGGACCAAATGGTGCTTAATTTGAATTATTTTTTAGCCACAAATTAGCACCTCTCAAGAGCTTCATGTTTTTGAGCCATTGATTTTTGATAAATCCTGATTGGCAAATGTGAGAACAGATGTAGATGTGCCAGATGGTTTTTCCAGACATGTTCTGGTCTAACTGCCAAACTTTGGGCTGGCTAAAACTGAGAAAATGAGGCAATACTTTATTCTTTTTCTCCTGGCTCTGGGGAAAGTTCTATCTGTGCCTGCTAGTTCATGTACTATGTGCAATGCCATCAATTTGAAAAAGAATCGCTGATTCATCTTCTGGGCCAAAAGAAATACACCAATGAAGGGGAAACAGAAAGCAGCTTCCAAAAATTAAAATATGCTGGAAAACGGGGAAAATATCCATTATCAGTTATGCAAGATTTTATGAGAAATTGCCTGAATCCTTTGAGCCAACAGTGTTTACAGTTACTGCAATGAAAATTCTAATTTTGTGCTCTAATGAACACAAAAGGATCCATATTCAACCTTGGCAAAACTTATAATGACTATGTAATTGAAGTGACTTTGCCATATTAAAATATTTTGTAAAATTATAGGAAGCTGCCAAGATGTAAGAACATGGAGTTTGAAGCCTTCGATATGTGGTATGATAGCCAACCCTCCTTCATATTTTATAAATAGGAGGAATAGTTTAAAAAATGAAAACACCATTCACACTTAACACCACCTTACTAAGATGTGATAAAAATACATCAGATGCTTTTGACAATGAGCCGTGTGGTATAGTTATTTTAAGCATCAAAATATATCAAGTTGCCATTTACTTTTATGTCAATGTTTTTCGATATGCTTAAAATGTTATCAAATTCTTCTTAGCTACACAACTGAGATACAGTGAATCAAAGCTGCCTCCTGCTCTGTGATCATTCCTTTTTCGAACTGGCTAGAATTTTCACTCATGTTAAAACATGGAAAAGAACTTGCCAAGAGAAAGAAAGGCATGCACTACATGTAACATGATTCCAATTCTGTGAAATATACAGAAAATGCAAGTCCATGTAGATAGCAAGTATATTAATAGCATATACTAGGTAGGACTATTAGATTGTTTAATGGCTAAACTGTTCTTTCTGGGGGTGATGGAGATGTTTTAAAAACAAGTGTGATGGTTGCCATAATTTGTAAATATACTATGTGATATTGAATTGAATATTTCAAATCAGTAAATTGTATGGCATACAAATTTCATCTGAGGTAGGCTGTTTTACAACTCTGTACGTTTGCAAATAATAAAATGTTGAGAGAGGGGCAGACATTACCAGGTGTCTACAACAATGGACATTACAGGATATCCAATACTAATGTATTCATATTAAAGACACTACAAAATCTCTAATAATAATGTATTCATATTAAGTAAATCATAATGCTTCAATTTTAAAGGTCATTTTACCTGTTTATAATGAGCCTATGTTTTAATGTATTAATGATGTTCTTTTAAGGACCACAAGCTAGTATAGCACTTCACTTGGTAAGCTAGTGAAAATTCTATTATATGTCCCAGAGCCTCCCTATGCCAAAAGCAGCCTGGCTAAAGAAATGTTTGTTTCTGGTGAGTGCAAATAGAATCACATAAGGATTTTTTTTTTTAACGTAACACACTGGTGAGTTGAAATCACTGAAACAACCCACCTATGTTTATTCTTGTATATCTCAAAGTGGATTCTGCCATTTCATAGACATAAAGCTCTTGTGGCCAAAGACCACATTCAAAGGTGTTTTCCTTCTTAGAGATGTACAGTGTACATTATTAGCAATGTTAGGGTTCAAAAATCAAAATAAGGGAAAACTTTCCAGATTGAGAAATTCCCCTACTTATTTAACCACACCCTAACATGTACACACAACACATACACGTACACACACACATACATGTGAGAACATGCATTTATTTTATCTCCTGAAAGACATTTATTAAGTATTAACATACTTCAAAACATTGTTCATGTATCATACTGGCTGTAAGGTTGAATTAAGTAATAAAATTCAATGACTAAAAGGATAACCATTATTAATATTGTCTGAATCCTTCATCTTCCTTAACAAAACTTTAATCTTACAAAATAAACATGGATGCACATTGTGCAAATATATAATTCTATTTTCTAATTCTCTAGGTAGATCTGGAGTATTACACCAGGATAAATAAGTGAGATGATTTTTAAGTCAAGAGGATTTAGGGTTCCTAGATCCCTTCATCCCAAGATTGTGAAGCATCAACAAACCTGCATGTTTGTAATGTATACTAGTAAAAAGCCTTAGAAATAAGTTCTGATCTCAACAGTATGTTGAAAATCCCCCTGTTTCAATTATTTTCCTGTGGGTGAATTACCTACAAAACCAAGGAACACAACTGGACATTTGTAAGAATTAGGCTTAGCATGTTTTGTCTAAGTCCTTAGAACTTTTGAGCACCTAATATTTTCTACAAATAGCATCATGAGAACTCGTCATCACATCGATAATTTTGTATGGTCTACTTGATTATCAAAGGGATTAGAATATGTATCACATTGCTTTATCCTAAGGGTATTTAGTATCTTTCAATTCCTTGAAAAGGAATCTTTCTATATATGGTATCTCCATTAATCAAATTACATTGATTAACCAGGGAGTTTCTTTCCATGGACCTGTCTAATATCAAAGACAAACCCACAAGTTTTCAAGTACAGCAATTTTGTCTTTATTTCTTTGACTATATTATTGTTCAAAAGAACTGTATATATGTATTATTTTTTTCTGGAATAAAATATATTTCAAGGATCAGATTGCTGAGTGTTTCACATTATACTTTCACTTGAAAGACAAATTCAGTTTGACATGAAGTTTCATTATGAAGAAATTGTTACATGTAGTGACACTAGTTATTGAAAATTGAAATGAAGTGAGAGGAAGCTAACACCAAAGTGTATGAGTGTTTTCTTTCTTCAAATGATACAAAGAACTCAATATATCTAATAATCTCTGTTATTCCCACAGGGAACTGAGCTATAGTGATATTGCATGAGATAGCTTCTTGATTGCTTGCAACTCAATTATTAAACCATATGTCACTTAAATCAGCAGGTAAGAAGCCTTTGTGTGACTTCTAGATCCTAGGAATTGTTTTTTACTGTCTTTCGGTTAAAGTAAATAATATTAGTAATCTATACATGAAATTCATAAGATCAGAGCACACAGCAATCACTATAGACTGGCATTTTGGCTTTTACATCAACAGCTGAACTACTACAAAATTGGAAGTAGGCATCAGTCATACCATCCCTTATGCTCTGAATGTCCTAAACAGAGATTCCTTTAAACAGAAATGCAATAGGGGATTTTTTTCCTTCTCTTACTATGAGAAGCTCAAGGACTAGATTCAATTTATGACTCTAAGTTTTGCAATGTTTTTTTCTCTTATCCACAAAACTATGCCTTTTGGCTCCCTTGGCAGATGATTTTTTTTCCAAGCTTGTAATGTGAATCATTTTTGCCTACTCACTCTTTGGCTGCTAGAGCTAAAGTCAACCAAAGACTATCAGAATACACCTTAATGTGAAGCATCTTTAGGATTTTCTCCCTTCCCTTCCTACCTCTCCTCCAAGAAGCTCAATTTATTTCCTTTACACATTCTATGTGTACACCTGGATTTTCAGAAGTGGAGTAAACTTCTTAATTTGGATATCTTGATGAGATGTGATACACAGTACCATCATCATGACTCTGGATTCCTTTTATAATAAAATGTCCAATATAACCTCGGCTTGGTGGTACCAGCAATAAATAGACCGAGTGTGGAGAATCACAATTTTGAGTTCAGTTTGGGCTATATAGAAAGGCTTGTCTTAAAAACAAAACCAGCATAAAGCAAATCCCAATGGGCAGACAATGATTGATGGATGAGCCATGCCTATGTTAGAGTGATGGCTTCATTACTAGATATGGCCATTCATCCTATCCTGTCTTGAACTATTACCATAATTTCCTCCTGTCATTTGAGGTCATTTAGAGAAATAGGTCATTATGCAAAAACATTTGAAGTAAAAGTTATAGTGAGTCCTACTATTATAATAAAGTTTTAAATGTACATGTTTAGAACTGTATTTCGACTGTTGACTTACTAGACCATAAGTCCTCCAAATAATTCAAAGCAAATTTCCTTAATGTATCTAGTTTTTACACCCTGCTTGGAGGAATGCTAATGAATGAGCTGCCTGAATGAACAGAGAGATTGGCAACTCAAACATTGCTAGCCTGGATAGTATGCCACTGACACAAGAAATGGGCTCATCCCTGTGTAAAGATTCCTCTGGAATTTTGTTCCTCATCCTCAGGAGATTTTCTAATAAAATCATTGTGGCAAGTGTAAGGACAATCTCTGAGGAAAGAAATCAGGCAATCTAACTCTAAAAATTGTTATATGAAGCAAAATTTACCTTGTAAGAGCTTTATTTTCTGAAAAATAATCATGCTTTTAATATCCTTTGTATGTTAAAACATTTTTACGCCAGCATTGAAATATGACCAAAGGTTTGCATTGCTTACATATTCATGAAAAATTGAAGGAGTCTTGTTTGGGTGTATAATTCTAAAGTGTTATTTCTTAAAACCATGTAACTAGAAACATTTATGTCAAGTCTGGATTAATAGCAATTCCATTTGCACTGATTACTTTGGAGTTACACAACTTCTGGGACCATCATGCAAAGAAAGGAGTTACCCAGTGCCTTTTCTCACTGTGGTAGCAAACTATGACATGGAGGAAGTAGAGAAGAGCAAATATCTCTCAAACTCCCAGAAAGAAGGCATGATCGTGTCGATGTTGGCCTTGTTGTTTCATGTCTAATCCTGTTCATTTCTGAGCATAAAGATAGCCTTTGAAAAATACGAAATATCATGTATCATCTATAATCTTCATAGATTCTTTTTGTTTCCTTAATCTATGTCATAAGAATTTACTTTGACATTATTGGAAATACCTAATTATGTTAAGCAAAACTGGAACTGCCCATGTATAACATCCATCCAAAGTGGGGACTGAGCAAAAGAATCACCTAAAATACCTACACCAGTAATTGAAAGTACTTACTTGCATGTAACTTTAATTGTTGTGGAAGAACAGTATAGTGGTTTAAATGAAAATTGTCTCCCACAGATATATACAACTATGTCCCTAGTTGGTTGTTTTGTTTGGGGAGTTTTAGAAGTTTAAAGTAATAAAACTTCATCTTTCTATATAATCATATCTATCTGTTGCACCTAAGATGTATATTCTTGTGATAAAAATAGACTAGTCACTGATATGACCATGATTTGATCAACTAACAGCTTGTACAACTTATTTACCCTAAACAGCCTGCAATAGCACTTTCACAGTATTGGAAGTAAACCTTGCATTATAATTGTATTATATGGGTACAATACCTGACATTAGAGTATAAATATATATAATGTATGTAATGAATAATCTTACATTTGAATTCTATACCATTGTATCTAAAATTAAGCTTATTTTGCATGTATGTATAAAATTCTATACCAGTGAATTTAAAAGATAAGTAAAATAATTAGATAAGATCTTCAAAAACCTCAGAGACATAGAGAATATGGATGGCATTTTAAAATGTCATTATATTTCAAAGATTCATTGACAATGAGACAGGTTAACTCCTGGCAACACCCAGCCTACATCAAAGAGGATTATGAGCATCAGAGAACTTCCTTATGGAGATGGCTTTAAATGTGACAAACAAGGCACTGGGCAAAATGTTCTAATTTCTGCCAAAGACAGAATGTCTGTCATATACACTGGGCCAGAAAGCTGAAGGAGATGCTCCAATGTTATAGAGAGTTTTGGGTGACTGTTCAGGCAGTAAACTGTCTCTGTCTTATTTTCATTTTGGAAGCTGCTGATAGCCTGCACTTCCGGTTCACTCAGGTACTTAGGCTTTATTCCTTCTCAAGCCTATGATGGAGTTGAAGACCAGATAGTTTAGTCTTACAGTTGAGCTTAGTTGTTTAGGTGTTAAAGGTGTTTTTGGGTCTAAATAGATGTTTTAAGTTGATAGATATGAGATATGATAGATATTGAGCACATTAAGATTTTGAGAAGAATCAAGATAAGAAACATGTGTTCTTCAAGACTGTTGGTAGTTTATTATTGTATATATGTATAATAACATAAATGTATATATAAAAAATAAAAAATCATAAAAATAATAAAACCTCAGAGACATACAGAATATGGCATTTAAAGATGTTTTTCATATTTCAAAGATTTGCTCTGCTTCTTTTAGGCAGTTCAGAAACAGGAATAGCTTTCTGTTCCTATTGCCATGTCTTTCTTACCATTATGAACTTGTCTTTCTCTGGAGTCTTAACACAAAATAAAAATTTAAATTTCTTTAGATGTGATCTTTTCTTTTCTTTAATTAATTTATTCATATTACATCTCAATTGTTATCCCATCCCTTATATCCTTCCATTTCTCCCTCCCTCCTGCTTTCCCCTTACTCCCCTCCCCTATGACTGTGACTGAGGGGGATTACCTCCCCCTGTATATGCTCATAGGGTATCAAGTCTCTTCTTGGTAGCCTGCTATCCTTCCTCTGAGTGCCATCAGGCCTCCCCATCAAGGGGATGTGGTCAAATATGGGACACCAGAGTTCGTGTGAAAGTCAGTCCCCACTCTCCACTCAACTGTGAAGACTGTTCTGTCCGTTGGCTAGATCTGGGTAGGGGTTCGAAGTTTACTGCACATATTGTCCTTGACTGGTGTCATAGTTTGAGCAGGACCTCTGGGCCCAGATCCGCCTGTCATAATCTTCTTCTTGTAAGTTTCTAGCACCCTCTGGATCCTTCTATTTCCCCATTCTCTCATGCTTCTCTCACCTAAAGTCCCATAAGAGTGTCCTTCCCTCTGTCCCACTTTCCTGGTAAGTGAAGACTTTCATGGGACGTACCCCTTGGGCTAGTGTCTAGTTATAAGTGAGTATATACCATTTGACTCTTCCTGTTTCTGGGTGAACTCACTCATTATGATTACTTCTAGTTCAATCCATTTGTCCACAAATTTCAGGAATTTCTTGCTTTTAATAGCTGAGTAGTATTCCATAGTGTATATGTAACCACAGTTTCTTTATCCATTCTTCTACTGAGGGACACTGGGCTGTTTTCATATTCTGGCTATTATGAGTAAGGCCACTATGAACATGGTTGAGCATATGTCCCTGTTGTGTGGTAGGGCATTTTCTGGGTATATTCCAAGGAGCAGAATAGCTGGGTCTTGAGGAAGCCCTATTCCCAGTTTTTCTGAGATAGCACCACATAGATTTCCAAAGTGGTTGTACAAGTTTGCATTCCCACCAGCAATGAAGGAGTGATATTTTCAGAACACCTGGTTATCTAAGACCATTTATGTTGAAGAGATTTAAAAAAAAAACGTTGCTCTGGTTCAATTCTCGTATGAAATTCCCTTGTAGGTATTCTCTTTATAACAGAAGAGAATCTCCTATTTTGAACTAACATTATTCACTTTGGTCCCGCATTTCAACATCTATTGTTATGATTCATCATCGTGCACTAGTTTCCAGATGTTCAACTCACATTCTAAAATATACCACCTACCATCAAAGATCAGAAAATTATCACACACAGTTTGATTGTATTTTCCACGGGGCTCCATTAGTAGGATTTGTACCACAACATTATCACTACAGGGAGGGTTAGATTCTCTTCCACAGGCTTGTTCTAATTACATTAATTGTTTTCTTGAAAATAGGTAAGTTTTAAAACTACATATGCGGGTATTGTGTGTAAAATGTATATATATATATATATGTATATATATACATATACACATATATATCCATATACCTCAAGCAAGTCCATTAACATGTCTAATTTTAATTTGTTTATTAACTACACTTGCATGATTGCTTAAGTACCACATGCTAATCAACTGCATGTTTGGAACTCTGCATCATTGTGTCAGTAAGTTCAATTTTAACCTAATTCATGTTGGAAGTAACACACATGCCAAGGTAGTAGAAAAAAGATGCATAAGGCATATTTCTACATAGAGATACAGTTAGTCACAGATTCCCAGAAACTCATGCTGTAGTGTGTGATAATGCAAAAATGAAAACCGTATGAATGAATTCCATGGCTGCTATAATTTTACCTCATAGTACTTTCATGTATTGTCACATGCACTATAAAGTCAAAGTATGTGGAATATACTTCTAAGAACATGATACATAGAAGAAGCAAAACGTACTTAAAACTTTGGTAAGAGTGAGAACCAAGAAAAAGATTCTAGGGAGTTGGGGAGATGAATCATTTTCTCCTGAAGTGTGAGGACTGAGTTAGAATCCCTAGCACCAGTGTGTCAGCAAGGTAGGCATAGGAGATTGTCTTTAATTCTAATGCTTGGCAGGATTTATAGGATCCCATGGCAAGCAGATTATCTAGAAAAATCAAATCAGCAAGCTTTGAACTTAAGTGAGAAATAGTTCCTCAATGTATAAGGTAAAGAGTGATTGAGGAAGATACATAATGTCAACTTCTGGCCTCCACATGCCCTTGAACATATGACCTGGACACATATTTTCACTCATACACATATGAACTTATGTACATGTGCACATGAATAACACACACACACAGATTGACAATTTCTTTTAGTCACAGCTGTCTTTTCTTTCCTCATATGCAGAAAAAATTTTTTAGATTTACATCATCATCCATATAAACACATTTTATATCTAAACATTGGATTGTAATGACATGAAGTCTGCCTATGTTGTAACTTCTACAAATGGAAATATTTTCCTGTGTAAGAATGATTCTCTTTTCTCCCCCAAATGTGGGTTTTCTAGAGAACTGTTATTAGTTTAGTCTAGAATTTTAAAAAAGCAGAAACTATCTGTTCCTGTTTTAGTTTGTCTAAAATGAATCATATCTATAGGTATCAGACCTGCAAAAAGTAGTCAACTACATAATAAGTTATTACCCCAGCCTTTTGACTTTGAACTCACTTACTCTTTGAACCTTTGTGCATAGGTATCATAGAGACATACATCATTTCCATAGGAATAATAATAGCCCTATTATCCTTATGTTTCTTTTCTGATAAAAATATATTCTGAAGAAAAATTATGTCTATGGAACATTTGTTTTACATACCTAAAATAATAGTTACATGTCATGACTAAAATATCATATTTCAGCAATACGGAAGGAAAATGAGTAGAAGTCAAGAAATTAAATGTTAGAATACACTCAAGAATGCATGAAGCCACAAGGGATCAGCTGGATGCTTAGAGAACTTCTACATGAGTTGATATTTACATGAAAGTCTGCAGAGAAGGATTAGTCAGATATAATCAGATTTGATGTCTATTTCTTTGGAAGCCATTTAAAAGGGGCATTTTATAACTCTTGACTCTAACCTGTAACTTCATACAGTAAATGTACCCTTTCTAAATCTTCTTAGTTATATTCAATTTCATTGCTCTCCACAAAAACATCAAACATAGGGTACACATGTTGTGGTTTCAGTACCTTGACACTTGCAACTACTCTTTCCTTCTTTCCTCTCACTCACAAATGGTATTTTCTGCCACTGTAAAAAAAAAAATGGCCTCTCTCATAAGCAGCCTCTGAGTACCAGACATTGCTTACAGTCTAGCACCTGATTTCTTCTTTTAGTGCCTTTTGAAAGCGTTATTCTTCTCTCTTGAATGGCTTGTACTCCCACAGTTTATCAGGGAATTTCTGCTGTAACACAGAGAGCTGCTTCCAAGCAGTAGCTCAGTCCTTCATCTCAACCCCCACAGGATGCTGAGTGAACTTCAATCACAGACCCAACCTGTTTACATTTCGGTGGAATGATTTGTGAATTTCCCTACTAGATTTTGATGATCACCTGGGCTGTGATCTTGTCTGACTCATCCCTCTAGGAATTGAATTAGGCATATGATAGGTACGTAATTAAAGAACAAAAGTATGTGGCTTGCTTAAGTTTCTAACAGATCAGCTATGCAACTCTGGATTTTTGACAATTTTCTCAAAGATCACTGAAAGGAGTCTGGAGAGATGGTGCTGTGATTATGAATGTTTGCTTCACAGTTGTGAGCTCTTTAACATTTAGACCAAAAGGATGCTTTCTGTTTTTATTTCATCCTTCTGTTGACCAGGATATTAATTTGCCACGTAAAGAAAATGTTTTTCGTAAAGATTTTGCAAAGATGAGTGATAGTAATGGGACAACTGAAGTGCTTAAATCTTTGAAATTCTTCTTTACAGATACAATAAAGTCCATATAACTGAAGTTGGTCTAAATGTTAAAGAGCCTTTAAATTTCATCAATCAGCTAATGACACATTCAATACTATGTTTGACGAAACCAAACAACTATGTAAAGGTAGCTAATATGACATTTTAAATCTTCAAGATATTTATAAGCATTTAAAAATCAGTGTGTTTTCTTCCTGTATGCCAGTGGCCATAGGTGTGAAGTTTGTCTAGAAACATGGGGTTCTTAGCAGTCACCTCTCTTTGGGTCTCAGTTGTTGCCCCTGAGATTTTCCATATAATTTCACTCAAATTCTGGGGGAAGGGAGTTGTAAACTTGAGCAGCTTTTACAAGCTGTGAAGACAAGTTCTGATATCTTTGCATCCAATTGTAGCTATCTATATAGCACAGAGAAGACCATTTATTTTATGTAGCTGTTTAGAGAATTGTGCTGTATTCTTATTAATTGACTTTAAACAGATGGTTAGAGATTTACTAAGGACTTATGGAGCCCACTGGTGTGAGTACTTCAATGTTAATATATGAATGGGCTAGGTAGACAGTCTGCCTCTCTGGTGTGGCACATTGGAGATTACAGGTCTTTGCCAATAACATTCAGAGTCCTTATTCTCACTGGGGGATGCACCATAGGATGTTTGCAACCATTAGAAATGTTTTAGAATGCAACAGTAAAAGAAATACAGGAAATATTTTATAGCTTCATGATTAGGGGTCTTCTTTGTCTACTTTCCATGGGACCTTTGAAGGTTGCATGCTTACTTCAAGAACTTTCTTTAAAGACTGGGTATGAATTATTAGGGCACTGGATTTCTCAGATTACCTATGGAGACTAGGCCTTCGTGTGGCTACTTATCTCATATGGACTTAATCTTCCTATTCAACATCCATGGAAAACATCCATGATACATTCTCCAAAGTGAACATATTCTCTGTCCAAACACATTTTGGAAAGTCTTAGTAAAGAAAATCTCAAAAAATAAAAATAAAGGAAATCTCAACTGAAATGTCTATAGGACTTCTCTGATCATATATTATGTGAATAAACACAGTAATGTCCTACCTATGTGTTAAACATTCATAGTGTTGTAATCTTGTTCTAAAGACAAACCCATAAGACCGTGTTTGGCAGAACCCAATTGAGAATCCATTGTCTCATCACTATGAATGAGGGTGATGAATCCAGTGCCATTCTGTATATCTGTGATATGCATGTATAAAGAGCATTCGAAGTAAATCTCCCAAAACTTACCTAAGGGGCCATTTCAGAGTATTAGCCCAACATACTGATAGCCACAATTATTTTCAATTTAAAAGATCTTTTAAAACACATAAGGTTCTTGTCCTAATTCTCAAATGTAGAATGTAGAAATGGTGGATGGGGATATAGTCATGTCTGTGCACACAAACCACGTAGACTTCATTAAAAAATAACTGTGTGGGCTCTGATTTTGCAATTCTCAAATGTAAAATTTATAAATTGTGGATGAGGAGGTGTGTGTGTCTGTAAAAATAGTATACATACACACACACACACACACACACAATGGTTGTAGCATATGTACATGCTACTTCAGATTGGTTTAAAGATGATTTAGAAAGATGATTTAGATAATTGAGAAACAAGTTTTTAAGCTTTTGTCTTTATTAACATCTGGTGGTCATATACATAACCTTGCTGAGATTTGCAGCATAGAAAGAACAAGTTCAATTTCATATGATAAGCTAATGTCAGCCTCAGTACTTGAACCCTAGTGTATTATAGTTTATTAGTGTCTAAATGACTAAAGTACTAATTGATGGTTCATGCTTATTAGAAGAGGTCTTCAGTGCTATTGGACTCTACCAAGCTAATTTCTTTCACCACTTGAGTTTTCAACTTGTCCCTTCACTACTTACATACCACTGGGTAGCGAGAACTCCTGATAAGCCCTGGTATACCTCAAACCAGTATCTTAAACCAGTAGTAATTACACTCTTGATGCAAATGTTTCTAATTCACCCTTTCTACCCCTAACTCTAAGAGAACTAAACTCTCTCCTGAGAGCTTCGTCCTTGCTTTATCACTTCCTGCATTCCAGACACATCTATTACTCTCTCTTCTATTCCTTAGGAAAGGATTTTGATCACCGCTGCTGGATGCTCTCCTCCTGAAGAATCAGATTTCGATCAGATTTACTTTTAGATCTCTCATCAACTATCACAGTTCCTGGAACTCTGTAAGTCTTAAAGAAATGCCCATTGAATGAATTAATGAGTAATATGCGAACAGTGGTCAAAATCTTTCTGTACATTTGTCATTTTCAATAATGAAACTATCATATCTATAGGATAGATCAGTCTCCAAATAAAACTGTAATTCCATCCCAGTTGATTTTCTGATCCCGCAATGCAAGAGAAAATTTTGTGCTTTCCACACTCTTTTTCTCTCTTAACAGATGTCAACCTCACTTAGAGTCAATTGAACTTTATTGGTGCATAGATTTTAGCCAAAAGAAATGTACATTTTCAGAAGTATACTATCACATATTTCTTAATGACAAATATGTATTTTTCAAAAGTGTATTGATAAATCACATATGGTACAAGAAATGTGTACATCTCACAGGCCTTGTTATTACAACGATGATCTTGGGGATGATGACTGTAGTACATACAAGTTAATGTCTCTTCCCCTAATGCATTACAGAGCTCTAGTTTTACTACACTCATCAAACTTATGTTGCCAGTATGGTTCCATTATGTAGAGAAATAAACAAGACATCTCTTTCCCTGGTTTTTGATCTTAGGAATAGACACTTTGAGTCTTATCCTCAGAAGTAATATTTAATGGTCAAGGTAAGGTCATTAGGATATATAGGTTGAGTATGTGTTTATATTACTTAGCCATGTATATATCTATCCTCCTTTATATTGAATAACTACTAATATGTGTCATAGTCTCTCCACAGTGATGAAAGGAATTTACACCCAGGAATGTATTGAAAATAAATTGAATGAGTGGCTGAGAAATACGGAAGTGTTGAACTTTTAAAGAGGAAATTGAACAAAGTTAGTGGATCTAGTGAATAATTTACTACCATGCTAACTATCATTTATGTAGCCTTAGCTAGATCTAGAAGTAATATCCTTTCAGAAAACCCATATGATCTTTGAAATGCGGAAGACTAGCAGTATGTTGTAGGTAAATATTCATTGCATTTTTCAAAGATATTATCGCCGTATCATGGATCACCTACTTATTAGATCTTCAACCACAGTGAATTAAGGGTGAGTGGCTTGGTTTGTAATGATAACTGCATGATATGTCAGTCCCAGAAAATCCTGAACACCAAATAATGGCTCAGTAAATATCTACTCAGTGTTTTATCATCCCCCAAAGTAAAAGGCTTGGGAGTTTAACCTGTAGTGTCATGAAAAGTTGTTCCATATTTTTCTGTCTAATTACATTAGGAGATAGTGAACTTTTACTATGTAGAGTTACATGGTAACATGTGTGGCTCTGTGTAATATAATCTTTATCTACTAATGCAGCACACTAACCATGGTAAATATTATAAAAATGAAAGACTGCATCTATATTCCAATTACAATTTCATGTGTAGATACTGACATTGGAAAGCCATGCTAATTTTTACATGTCATAAAATAATACATTTCTAAATACTTGCTAAGTTATACACAAAAGTACTATATAAAAATCTCATCAAATGGTCACCTTCACAATTCTGGGCTTAGACATCAATTGTAACTAATGCCATTAGACTTCAACTTCCCAGTGAGTATGCATATAAACCTTCTAGTTCGTGTTCCAAAAATGTAACCAAATGCTCCTTCTCGCTAGAGAGCCAAAGACAAGTACTAAGAGAAAAAGTAGATAGAAGGAAGAAGGATATTGTGAGGACACTTTTATACATGACATAAATAAGAGTAAGTGAGAGTGGATAAGGATATAGTTACAGCATCCATGCGACTGTGGCCTAGTGGCGGCCACCTACTAGAGCAGAGCTGACCACTTTCTGAAGCTCCAGACAGGCTTCCCACAAAGACTGTTTTCTGAATTAGGCCCAATCTGCTCATTAATACAGAAAATATATTACTATTTTTTTCCTCTTTTAGGGGATCCCGATGCACTGTATATAACCAAAATTCACTGAGAGTCATTAGGAATGACAAGAAGATCACTGTATATCAAACTTTAACAGTTTTTTTGTTGTTCGGCCAGACAGTGTAAATAAACACTGCTGTAGAGTGTCTGCCTTGGAACTGAGCTTAGGAAGATGATTTTCTTCTTGAAGTGGCTATCAACTGCATTTGATATTAGGATTCCAAGTACAACAAGGTACCCTATACTAACCCTGAGTTACTTAATTAGAAGGCAGTTCCAAATACTTAGCACTTTACCTTAGCTTTCTTACTGAGTAGACTTTTAAATGTAGTTAAGAGTCCATTCCAGTCTTTCTGGCTTCATTTTAAAGAAAGGACTCTGGGGTTTTTTTATTCTGTTACCTGTTCAGAGCCTTCTAAGCACATTCCAAGACAGATTATGGGTCACGTGGTGTATTGGAATCCAAATAAAAATAACATTTCAAGAGGTGTTCTGTTGGTTTATATGAACCCAGTTAAAACCAACAGTGTATGTAGCTCTCTTGAAATCTTGTCTGTATATGGATTCTAAGTAGACCACATGGCTGTGTCCTGTCTAGGGATGTCCTTGGGGGGCTCTGTCACTGAACAGATAACTTTTTCAAGATGGGTAACAGAGCTAGCCCATCTGTATGACTGAATTTATATTGTTTTACCCTGTGTACAAAAACATTTTTCCTACCATTTTTTTTTTTTGCATTAGAACTTGTAAAAGAATGTTTATCATATTTTTTTTTGCTTTAGTGGCTTTAAAACAGATTAAAAGTCCTAAACTCTGGGGAAAAAAAAGAGTAGAATGAGCAACAGTGTTTTGAGCCTTCCCTGTGCCTGTCTTCCTTTAAAAACACTTTAAAGAGCTAGATATTAGATCGAATTGCACTGTGAGTTTAAAGAATTCCCAAAAATTACATATAGGGCCAAATTGTTACCATGATCAGATAGAAAATAGATCCCACTTCCAGGTTATTACACTACAGTGTAATACAGTCCCAGAAAGAGACAATGGGTTGTCCTTTCCATGCAATAATGAAGCGTGGATGCATTTCTTATAGGACGAGCTTAAACCTGGAGCAATAGAGGGCAAGATTTATACTCTGACAGCCCTTGCACTACATCTTGTGACCTGAGGCATACATCTACATGGAGCTATACTGGAGGGAGGAATGTAGTCTGACTGTGGGGAAGAATCACTAATGGACCAGCCCAGGATTAAACCCTGGCACTGCCCACATCAGCGCCATCTTCTCATCTGTGAAACTTTCCAGACATTGGCTGACAGGGAAAGAGCTATCAGAGTAAACAGATTGAAATGAAGCCAGGGTTCCAAGAAGATTCTAACCACAACCTGACCGGAAGAAGAACTCAGCTACTAAACTGGCTTCCAGAGGACCAGTAGATAGTGCACTTCTCAACTGTAGAGGACCTGCAAAGGCTATAGACAGAGGAGATTCTGGTGGCTAGGCACAGGGAAATAGAGAGCACAGTATAGAATACCTCTGGAAAATGTATCAGGGGTTAGATTTAATGGTGTGCTAAACACTGCCTGTATGTTCTGGAAAAGCTTGTTCTCTCACATTACAGGAACAACTTTCTTATTTTTGAAATAGCTGATCCATTCTCCAAGAACTATATAAAAATGAACGCACTTCCCATTTCTGTATTTTGTACTAGCTCTAATGGAAGGTTGCTGGCATAAATGAACACAAAGTTTCTAAACATGTGATGTTTCCAGACCTATAATAAACCAGTAAATAGAGCAAGTGCTCCCTTGGCCACATCACTGACAAAAATGGTATGCACCATAGCATTGCAATCAGATGCCACAATCCCAAATGACAAGAGAGCCATTTCTTTTAATTTAAAAATCTCCCTTCTATAAAAGACATAATGCCTAACATGTATTATATTTAAAACAACACTGTGTGGCTTGTTTATAATTTGTGTGCTCTACAAAATGACTTAGAAACTGGTCTTTCTTAGCAACCCCCCACACCATTCAGTTAAATGTATTTTTTGAGCTTTTCATTAACAGAATACTGAATCCTTGATGCCAAGGTGCCAAGCCTCCCACGTGTCTGAAGATCACTTGGCACATGTTCAGGCATTTACGTCTCTGTCATAGGTCCAAGGTTTGCAATTAAAAATGTAATCTTTTTAGTATGAGAAAAAACCCAAAGGCTTGAAGTAGTATGCATTGAATATGATTATAATAGTATTTGGCAGCTCTTCATGATGGCACATATTAATTTATGTAAACTGTGTAAACTTGGGGCATTTCCTCACCAGGGACACATGGAAAACTATAAGCTGGCTCTTGCTCATTGGTGGGTGCTTTTCCCCTGTGTTTTGTTTTTGTCTTTAAATTATCATGAATAGAGATTAATGCAAAATACAAGTCGTTTATGACCTTATTTTCCCTCATGCACAGAGTTCATTAAAATTAACATTTTCAACTAGCAAAAATAATAACTTACTTCACAGGATTATTCTTAGGTTTTGCCTTTTCAACAGCCTGTAAACGGAGAGAAAAATGCAATTAGAAAATATTAACAAGTATAATCTTTGCAACTAGTAACAAAAACAATAAGCAGTCTAAAATTAGTAAATGCCTTTTAGCAACATTAGGAGTGAACTGAAACAGGCTCCCATGGGTAAGCAGAGACATAGAAAATAATTTTCTTCCCCAGGGAATGTAGTTACTTGTCGAAGTGCTCAAACACAGGTGGTCATTGTCAAGAGTGCCTGGCAGAGTTCAGCAGGAGCTATGCAAGTGGGCTCTTAGGTGCATGGGCAGATCCTCCCTTCTTCACCTTTTACTCTCTATCTCTGCCCCAGATGAGCATGATAGAGTTGTAATGATAGAATTGAAAGAAATGGTTGTTCTATGGCAGGAGACATTAGCTTTCTTCTTGACACCCAGCCACACCTGCACTATGAGAGAAAGGACAAAAAGTGTTCATTCCCAGAATTACTTTTAATAGTAGACATTACAAAAGGGCAAGGAATGCCTAATACTGAGATCAACTTCCTCCCCTGGAGCCCTTTGGAAAAAACACACCAAGTCTCAAAATGAGGAAATTTCTGGGCCTCCTGGCCTGAGTCACCTTAGACATGGAGACTGGTTCCAGTTTATTGCTGAACCCATTGATCTGTGTGCAGTCTATTCATCATTCATGAAAAGAGCTAGTGATCTTCACAGTATATTAGAAGAAACAACTCATATCATCTGTCAACAGCCCTCTTATTTCTGTTTCCCTCTCCACAGGGATTTCATCTCCTTCGATTGTTCTGGAATTAAAATGTTGCTAAGCAACACAGCTGGGGGCGCTGATGGCAGGATGGCTAGTCTATCAAAACTGTTTAAGCACCTGGAGGGCTTCAGTGATGAGTTTTTCCATATATCTGTAGCATAATTATGCAATCAGAACCAAACTTGCACTCTACTATACTTTCTCAAGCTATCAGGATAACATTTAATATGGAGAACAATGAAGCAGCAGTTTGATCACCTTCAGGCTTGCTCAGACACTTTTAAACAATATCCATTAGGGGACCTTGTTTGGGAATCTTGAAGTGGGTAGAGTCTAAGGGAGACAAACAGTGCTGTAAATTAGAATACTGAGGCAATCATTTTCAACAGTGCCACTCTCACATTGGACTTGATATTGTAGCTGATCATTAGTGAGATCCAATATGTTGAATTTCTCTATGCCAAGCCAATGCATTTAATAACAACATACAGTTCCCAACTTTCAGGCATTAGTGTTGGAAATCTAAGCCCTTCTTACTTATTAAGTCTCAATCACTGTCACTATATAAACATCTGTTAATATTGGGCACTTACTTTGCCTTATTAGGCAAAAATCATTTTCTTACCACCTGTGCCTGAGTTTGAATTTTGGCAAGTGCTAGAATAAAAAAACAGGAAATGAGGCCACAGGTGAAAATGAAAAAACAAGAACTATGTGGCTGGCTTCTCCAAATCACCTCTAATGCATATCTAGGACTTGGGAGATCATTCCCATGCAATCCATGTACATAAAAGTTGTTAAACCTTCACCATTGATACTGTTGGTCAAATAGACAAAGAGATGATGTCAAGAAGTGCAATGTTGACCATTAACCTTTCCTACGGTAGTAATACCCGATCTGTATAGGGATATTCATTTCCATCTGCCCTAATTTCCCTTCTCTTCTCTTTCTTTTCCTCTGCATCTCATCCTCTCTTCCTCCTCCTCCATTTCCATCTTCTTCTCTTCCTTTCCCTTCCCCTCCCCTTCCACTTCCTTTATGCTCTTTTGCTCCCCTCTCTCTCCTGCTCTTACTTTGCCCCTCTTTTTACAATTAAAATGCAAACAACTTATAGCAAGAAGGTATAAGTTATTGTAACATACTAGGTACTGTTCCTGTATTTCTTGCGAGATGTGATAAAGGGAGTAAAGCACTGGCAGAAGATGTAGAAGGGAGAAATCAAACTGACATTGCTAAACGTAGCTGTGATTCAGAGACACCGTTGTTGAAAATGTCTTCTCTTTCTTGTTTCACAACTGTCAATTATACCCAGTCATTTTCCTCTGATCAGAAGCCTTATTCTGTTATAGGTCAGCTTCTTTTAAACATATACCATTGAATATAGCCATTGTAAGACTATAACTTATACCATTGAATACAGCCATTGTAAGACTATAACTTCATTCAGTTTTTTTCTGGATTGCTTGGCTATAAATTGGAAATGCCTATGCTTAGAGGGTCTGTTTTCCTTTGAAATTAACTTACAATCATCTCAATGTCTCACAGTTACAGCCAAATATACTCAGGCCCTCCTGTACACTCATCATGGGAAATTTCTAAACTACATAGTGACAGGGATCCCATGTCAGATGAGACATAGCTCACAATTTATATTTTCTACATTTGCTGTAATTTGACTTTGTTATAAGCATGTTATGGGGGATTATAATAGTAAGAAAATGTGGGAAGATGTAAGCAGATTTTTTGGATGCAGATTATGCATGCCTTTAAGGCATAAAAGAATTACTCTACAAAATTTATAAGGAGAAAGTTTCCTCCTTTGAAATGAGCAAATATAAGAAGACAATCTCACATTTCAGATACACATGGCAGTGTGTGAGACACGATGCAAAAGGAGGTAAGTTAAAAGGAAATGACACAGTGTAATTCACAAAGCATTAAGACATTCACAGCTAAATTTAAGCTTAAAAACATGCACGAAGCTAACTTCAACTGATTGGGAAATTGAGTAGTCAATACTTAATGTTGCCTTAACGTAAACTTTCTATATGCTGTTAAAATCCTATATTCTCCTTGGTTTGCAGCATATTTCTGTAACATGGTATATATCTTATCAATGAGAACATTCTTCTGTAAGAAATAATAACGAAAGAAATTATTTCATTTCCTTCAATAGAGATTATGCTGTAGTACGACAGGATGAGGTTTAATACGCTGTTCAATAGTACTCAATCTTTTGACATTGTCATGTGTAAATGTTAGGCTTCATTCATAGCTGCCTTGTAGCACATGCAGTCCTGGACCACAGTTAAACCTACCAGTTAGTAGAAGAATACTCTACTAGAAATATTAATAAGCTGTGTTGTGGTTCTGGTTTTGCTACTAAGATCTGAGCCTCAGTTTCCTCATTTTGGCAATGAAGACAATCATTTATACCCTTTATATGTCAGTGGCCGTCGTTAGCATTCAACGTTGTTGGCTGTGTTCAGAAACTTCAGTGTGCTAAACAAATGCCTGCACAGAATTTGTGAGTGCTCTTTACAGTGGTATTCATGAATTGAGTTTAATTAAGGTTATTTGTGGAGTTACCAAGTAGTGGTCAAGTCCCAGTACCAAACATATGCCGTTAGTGCAATTAGGATAAGTAATACTACTGTGCTGCTTTCTCCATATCAGCAATAACTCTGAGAGGTACTGAGGAGACATGCCAGGGAGAAGGCACTTCTCTTATTCTAAGGAGTCTGTATGAGATGAGTCACATATCATTGCCAGCACTGTACTATCTGAGGTATCCTGCTAAGCAACAAATTCATTTTCTTGGGATGGATGATGTGGACAGGCACATAGAGAGGCTTGCTCATTAAATCTGCCTTCTTAAAACTAAGAAGGTTGTTTTTCTTTTATATAGAGAAGCCAGGCATTGCACCAAAGCTAAAAATTGCTCAGGGACTATGGTGCAGTAAAAGAAACAAGAGATGTTGAGTTCTCACCACAGAAAGGAAGAAATGAAGGACAGTGGGTGGCTACCTACTGAGCCCAGTCTACCAGAGAACACATAACATTTTGAGGAAGAAAGTGCTACATATAAGCAACTTAGAAAATGTGCTAGTTATCCTCTCTGTAATGCTACAATTTTTTTCAAAATTCTTTAGGGTAATTTTGACTCCATAGTTATGATGAGTTACTGGTCTTGTTCATTAGACCTCACAAAATTTAGACAATTTGGGGGGAAGATCTTCAGACTTACACGTAACCCACCTTCAATGAATGATCTATAGAAAACAAACATAATGCTATATATTTCCTTTATATCGAGGCTGTCAAAGCGAGAACTCAAATGGCCTAGAGATATTGTATCAGTGGACTCATTTTCCAAAGATATATATTCAGGTACTGCGTTTTCTGTAATAAATAACAATGCTGTCAGTCAAAGCTAAAATATTATTTTATTAGTATTTCTGTGTGTAACTTTTACTCTCCTACTTGTATGCTTTTCTCTATCATTCTACAAGCATGTGTGTTTAAGTTGAATGTTGAAGTTTCTCAGTAAAAATGGAAAATTCAGTCATTCAGATAATTTCAAGTAACTGCATATTAGGAAATGCAGGCATAAGTCAGAAGATCAATAATTGTATTGGTTTTGTATTCTTTATTGCTACACATTTCCCTCTTTATTTAACTTTTCACATAGTTGTGCTGCATGAAACATTTATGTCTAATCTAGTGACATACATTGGTAAATTTCATTGATTATTTAGTTCATGTAAGAACTCCTCTTTTGACAAATGAACTCATCCACAAATGATTTGGGTAACTGTAAATCAATCAATGCTTACAGAACTAGCTAAATCAACTAAAAAGATATATACTGGGAACACTTGCCCAAATATAAAAATGAATTCATTTTTTATTTTGTTTTTGTTTTTCAAGACAGGGTTTCTCTGTATAACAGGCCTGGCTGTCCTGGACTCACTTTGTAGACTAGGCTGGTGTCAAACTCACAGAGATCTGCCTGCCTCTGCCTCCCCAGTGCTGGGATTACAGACATGTCTCACCACGCCCAGCTCAAAAGGGAATTTGTTAATTATAGTATTTACATGTATTTCACTTGAATGAACAAAGTAAAAATAGGTACTGTTTCCTAGAAATTGGGGTTTCAACTAGCATAAAGTACACACAGTCAGGAGTAAGGAGTAAGAAAACATGTTGCTCAGCTTGTACAGAACCTGGATTCCTGGCTATATTTCCAACTTTACATCTAGAGATTAGGAAGTTGCTACTTATCACTGTACTTTTAGTGGTGCCTGAAAACACACTCAGAGTTTGTACTACACATATAGGTGTCAGGAATATAGATTACACCCAGAGATTAGAGTAAGTTTGTTTTAGGTTTAAAGAATCATGTCTTGGATCCAATAGTCAATAAACATTTGCCATAGAAATGAATCAAGAATCTTGGCAGTTTGAGAAGCTTGCGTGTTGAATTCTGGGTATGCCAGAGTGCCCTGAAGAAATGAAGGCTCCATATAGGTGGAAACATAGGGCCCTGGTAGGAGAGATAAGTGCTAGGCTCCTGTGCATGTGGGTCCATGCTACTATTAAACACAAGATTTCATTAACTTTGCAAAGAGGAAAGCTTCTCAGTAGTACTTCTATCCCACTTAGTATCAGAACTTGTTTTCTCTTCCTTACTCTTCTGGCATTTACTGCCAAGCTTGATGCTTCTTAACTGCCATTATCCTGTGGTTCCTGCCTTCTTAATGTTCCATTATGTGAATAACCCAATTTTATGCTCTTTTGCTAGAGTAATTCTTTAGATTCCAATTTGATCACATTATTCTCCTTTTCAGAACCTGGAGTAGGGTTGTAGCTTAGTACTAAGTATAAGCAAATCAATGAGTTCAAGTGACTGATGAACAACCAACCAAGCAACAAAAGTACCATGTTTCTAGATTCCTATCACTCATTAAATCACATACCAACCTCATCTATCCTGACACTTACGACACTGCTATGGTCATTGCTGATTGAACAGCTCTCCTGTGGCACATCCCACTTGTTTCTATGTATATCATTAATATGACAACCAGTTTTTCTAGTGCCTGTCCAAAGATGATGTGACAATAGGATTTAGAAGTATATGCTTCCGAAAAAGCTTACTCCCTTATGCTGTCTCTTGTGTCAAATGATGATTTCTAGAGTTGAATTTCTGGCTTATTTTAACTAAGTGGAAAACATACTGTTACCAATGAAGAAACATGTCTCACCCATTAAAGTCACCTTTTGACACAAATCTGCTTCTAAGGAAGCACAAAGACACTAAGAAAGACCATCTCAGTATGCTCTAGACATGTCCATTTTCCCATTAGAGGGGCCAATGGCCGTGGCACCTCATCACTCTTCTCCTGGTGTTTGTGGATTTAAAAACTAAAATGTACTTTTTTTCTCAACCAATTTGAGCTCTCTTTTACTCATACTGAAGTAAAACTCAAGCAATGACATACGGTCTTTCCATAGAAGCCAGTCAATACAATAACAGGGATTCTCTCTCTCTCTCCCATGTGTAAGAAGAAAAAAAGGGCAATGTATTTGTAACAGATAGTCAGTATTTCTTATTTTCCAAAGCATACACCTGTGTGTGCACAGGCTGCTGATGAAATAACGTTATGCTCAGGGTGAAGAAGTTACATTAATTTTTAATCCATACATTTACTGAGTAAATAATACTCAGTTTCCATATTGGTAAAATGAGGCAACTGAGGTGATATATCTCTTTGTAATTTTTAGCTCTGACATTTTATATTTTAATATACATATGCACGACTCACAGCTAAATATGAAACCACTGTATCTCACTTAACAAAATAATAAGCTTGAGAAATTTTTTGGTGACGTTGTCTAAAACTCATTGTAAATATAGTTTTTGAGACACAGACAGTATGGTTCCATACATTTGGTAAGTTTTCCTTTTTTTTTTTTTTTTAATCCACAGTGCCACTTGTATTTGGAATGGCCAATGTTAGGCTTGTGGATACCTGGAATTAGGACAGCTCTTTAGTACATTGCTACAAAAAGACACCTAAACATGGGAGCTGAAGAAGGAGATAGGCTCTCTGTTTCATTCAGAACATGATCCACCATAGTTAAAGCTTGTCTAGTGGCTTTTTCTAGAAGATGGCCAATACTTGATGAGGGTGTAGAGTAAGAGCATGTTTGATACCTAGACCAAAGCCTCATTTCAAAGGCATCATATCAATTTAATCATCTTACACCCTTAATTTGGAAATGTTTCACTACTAGCACTTATGGGAGATGATAATCCTTCTGTAATATAGTCTAGAATTCTAATTATAATCACAGTATGGATACTTCCCATAAACTCAGGCACACATGGTACATTTACTAGAACTTGCTTACTAATGACTCCATGACCCAACTTCTAGGCTTCACCCATGCATTAAGACAAGCTGCTAACCTGCACTCCTGGCATACTCAGGCAATCAAGTTTATTCCTTCTCAAGTTTCTGATGGGTTGAAGACCAGGTAGCTTAGTTTTACAATGAAGCTTAGTTGTTTAGGGGCTAAGATGTTTTTAGGTCATTAAGTTGATAATGACAGATGTGATGGCAATTGACCTACATTCAGAATTTTAGACTCACCAAGATAGGAAAGATGCTTTCTTCAGGGTTGTCAAATACAAATAGCCAAAACACTAAGAATGTAACATTTATATAATTCCTGATTGTTTTATGTTTCTTCTTGTTACAGGTAGTTTATTGTGTATATGTGTAATAATATAAATGTATATGTAAAAAATAAAAAAAATGTTTAGCTAATAAAAAAGACAAGTCTGGGAGATAAGGATATTTAAGAAAAGTAGCACAATTGAATCAGAGGGTAGGTTGAGAGCAGAGACAGGAACACTGCTCATTGACCACTTTATTCAGCTGAAGGTCAGTGATAAGAGCAATATGGTCATGTTTTTTCCTTCTGACACTTCCATTCAGATGTGCATGTAGTGATCTGTAGCTTCTCAGATGTGGCTGATAGTTCTGTGATTATCTTTGCAGAGGTAAATATGTACTTTGTATTCTTTGTGGATGGAAAGTCCATGTTCATCTTGTCTATGTTAATGCTATCTATTCAGACATTTAAAATATGTATTTTTTTTTCTGTTTGGATCTATGGCAAGCACTTTGCAAGTGTCTGGTTTAAAATCACAATGAAAGCAGTGTCAAACTAAGAAAAAAACCATTAGATTTACAATGAAAAATGCTCATAGATGGATAATTTATAAAGTATCATGGTCACTAACAAGTACATGGTCACTACTGACCATATGTTAGACACAACATGCAAAATAATTATATTTCTGTACATTTTTGCATGCTCAAAACATTCCATTATATAGAGATTACAAGCCAAAATATTTGGTACTAAAAGTGGGAAAATGTAATTATAATTTAAAAATTCAGCATGAGTTTCTAAATAGTCACAGACTTGCCAGAAGCGTATTAAAAAAATCACACCATACAAACCTTAAGCAGTTTATACTAATCTAGTCTCTATGCAAATACAACCAAATGGGAAAGACAATCTTGGGAATATGAAGGCCAATGGTATTTTATTAACCTTATATGTTATCCTATTTACTTTCTTGTCTTTAATGAATAAATTAAAATGCCCTCTCTTTCTCTAACTGCTGGGTAGTTTGAGCATGACAATGTATGGATTTTATTCAGTTACATCCTGTAACCTCAACAACCCAAACGCTATCACTTTGTGGGGCATATCAATGAATGACACCAGCAGATAAACTGTTTACAATAAAAGACTCTATTAAAGTTATTTTTCCACCAGTTTCAACCTAATCCATCTGCTGTTTTTCTAGCTCTGACAGGCTGACCTCTCTTTCTGTGTGTGCCGTATTGATGTCATTACTGAAGAGGCCTTTCTGCTGATAACAAAGTAAATGGAAATGTGGTGAAACCTTGGGGAGGTAACAACTTGTTCAGCGTGATGAGGGAGAACTGTGGCCACAAAACAGGAATGATTACAGCAGGGAAGACTATATGTTGTCAAAACTAATATATTCACTACAGCATATCAACTCCAAAATAACTAGTGGCTAGCACGAGTAAACTTCATGCATTTTTTTCACTAGCACTCTTTTTCACATAAGCACAGACTTTCATTTAAGTTGGCTAATGTATCTGGGAATTTCAGTATAGGTGCAAACAGCTCATCCAGAAACTGCCAGAATGCTCAGGGTTTCCATTCTTAGCAATTTTGTGCCATTTGAAATTATTTTTTAAAAAATAGCCACCTAGCCAGAAACAACAAACAAATGGTTCATGTATAAAAGCAAAATCAAAAATAAGGATTGAAAGAAAGCTTTTACATGTGTGAGGGTGTTCTAAGTCTACAGAAAAAAAAATGAATGAAAATAATGAAGTGGAGAGTGGGAAGTAAGAAAACACTTTTTATAAATCTGATGTTTGAGATACAGCTCTGCCATCATCTTCTAGTTGAAACGTGTGCACAATCTCCACTAACATGCTTTGAATTAGCTGCATGTTTCAAAGAATGTCAGGATAGTTCTTAATGCAGCAAAAAACAAAAAAAACAAAAAAAACTTGGGTACATTGGAACTACTTAGATAATATATTCAGGCACAACATTAGAATGTCTGTTCTCAAAGATATTTTGAATTGTTTGGCTACTTTAAAACATATTAATATAAACATTTTTCAGAATATAGACAAATTTGGCACCTTTGGGGAATATTGTCAAAGTATGCATCATCTAATTTGTTATGTACTATATGCTTTTAAAACATCAACAAACACACAAACCAAAGTTTAGCTACAGTTCTTTGGCTGAACCGAGTTATTAACTGAACATTTCTGACCATATTCAGTTTCTTGAACTTTTAAATGTGCTAAATAAAATCTATGGTTTCAGTCTGATTCTTTTTTTTTTTAATTAATTTATTCTTGTTACATCTCAATGTTTATCCCATCCCTTGTATCCTCCCATTCCTCCCCCCCCCCCCATTTTCCCATTATTCCCCTCCCCTATGACTGTTCCTGAGGGGGATTACCTCCCCCTGTATATTCTCATAGGGTATCAAGTCTCTTCTTGGCTACCTGCTGTCCTTCCTCTGAGTGCCACCAGGTCTCCCCCTCCAGGGGACATGGTCAAATGTGAGGCACCAGAGTACGTGAGAAAGTCATATCCCACTCTCCACTCAACTGTGGAGAATGTTCTGACCATTGGCTAGATCTGGGAAGGGGTTTAAAGTTTACCCCCTGTACACTATGGAATACTACTCAGTTATAAAAAACAAGGAATTCCTGAAATTTGTGGATAAATGGATTGCTATAAAAAACAAGGAATTCCCGAAATTTGTGGATAAATGGATTGAGCTAGAAATGATCATAATGAGTGAGTTAACCCAGAAGCAGAAAGAATCAAATGGTATATACTCACTTATATCTGCATACTAGCCCAAGGGGCATGTCCCACGAAAGCCTTCACTTACCAGGAAACTGGGACAGAGGGGAGGGCATCCTATTGGGACTCTAAATGAGAGACGCATGGGAGAATAGCAAAATAAAAGGATACAGAGGGTCCTAGAAATCTACAAGTAGAACAATATGATAGGCAGATTTGGGCCCAGGGGTCCCGCTCAAACTAAGGCACCAGCCAAGGACAATACAGGAGGTAAACTTCAGTCTGATTCTTATTAATAAAATGATAACATTATGCTTAAAATTTCTTAATGGCAGTTTCTAGAACTGTGTGTGTGTTTCATTTATATTTATGAAATCTTCTGTCTATACTGCCAGTCTCAAGTGAGCTGGGTTACAAGAAAGCCATGTTCTTATTTTAGTACACTTCAGAAACTAGGCATTACAGAGCATCCTCCCTCCAGAAGATAGCAGACTACAAGCTTGGAGCGAGGTAGGTCAAACACTATGCATGTATCATTCAGTGAAATAATAAGCAGGTGATTACTTGGTTCTATGAACATATACTAAATGAGTTTTAGAGTCTGCCACTATTCATTTGAAAAATCTTTGGAATCAGGCAAATTCTAGAATGCTTAAAACTTTAAAGACAGCAATTTTAATAATCCTGTTGATACGATTCTGTAAAACAAACAAACAAGCAAAAAAAAAAAAAAAAAACCCACAAAAAAAAACAAAAAAAAACAGAAGACCAAACAGTTGAGACTGATTAGCCTGCTTATATTGAAAGCGAAGCACAAGGTCTATATCTGAAGATTTTTTATTGAACTGAAAGCACAGCATCAATAACTGCTTCTCAGCTGTAAATGAAAATTGATTCCAGGTTTAACTCCTCATTTTCAGGAGTTCCTTTAATCCTAAGAAATGCAAGAAGAAATACTTGACAAAAAGGAAAGCAGAAGGTTTTAGTCAGAGGAGACAAGGCCATGTAGAGAACATGATATACCCCCACACTTAAGGAGTTCATATTGTATCCAGCCACTCCCTGACTCAAGTCCAGTGAGCTAATCACAGCACTGCTGCCTGCCCTGGATGACTGACTTGAAAATAGCAATTCAATAAGTTTTGCAAGGGGAAGGCCAGGGATGGAAATATATCTGTAATGTCAACACTCCCAATGACAAGTAAAAATTCTATCCACTGCATGATGGATATCAATACCATTCCATTGATACCACCCCCCCTCTCCCTCTCCTGTCTCTAACACTACATTGCAACAGAAATGTTCAAACAAACAATAGATACAAAGCATTGTTTCTTATACCAACAAAATGTTTTGGCACTTTGTAATGTTCACTATGAACTCTCTGTGGTATTTATGTTTCATTTTGGGGTTATTTTCCATGAAGGAAAGAGTAGAGACACATCATTGCAGACAAGCCTTTTAGTCTTTTTCTGGGGCAGAGCAGGAGCTATTTCAGAAAAGGAAGAGACAAACTGAATTCAAAGTGTATGATACAACTGCCCATCTGCATCAATACTTTGAAGAAAACCTTCCAGAGACATGTAATTTTCTGCAGGACTTGATACAGTGTCATTGGTGAGTTAGCCTTTATTCCCAGAGATGCTGGCTTAAAACTTGTCAGGGCTCAAGGGAGTTAAAGTCATCCACACCTGACAGATACCTTTGAATGCCAGTTAGGATGTTCAATCTAATTCTTAGTAAGCCCTATGAATACCTAAGCCAAAATGAGGACTAGTGTCTATCCCCTTGTATACCTAATAGAGAATTGCAGTTAGAACTAAAAGGGCTACAAGGAAGGATAACCACATATTTGTCACATGTACAGTTCCCCACATATCTTATAGCTAATCTTTGTCTGATCCTCACAACACTCTTATGAATTAGAGAAGACTCTTGTATCCTAATTTACTGATAGGAAATCAGATATTTCAGAATGTGTGGCATTTCCCCCAAATGTGATAGAATTAGTACATATGAAGTAGTACTTATTATTGGACTTCTTCATTCCAGAAACATTACCTTAATGATTATTCTTTTAATTTCTCATGGCCAGACATCCACAGCTAATAAGCATTAAGACACTACAGATTCTTTTCATTTAAGTTTTCCACATGTTGGCTCTTTTTCATGTACCTAATTCAGCAGTTCTCTTTCTCTTCCCACTCTTTAAAAGAAAAGGTAAAGTGGACAGAATCCCAAAGACCCTAAACAGCAGGAAGTAGCTAAGGAAAGCTACTATGCCCCTCTCTCCCCCACTAACCTTCTTTCTCTCCTACCTGGTGCTGGAGTGTTGGAAAGGATTGGGGTAGAGGAGGGAGAAAGAGATATAAGGAACCCAAAATAAAAATAGAGTTTTAAAGTAAAAAGAAATAATACTGGACATTTTAGATGATCAGACATAGCCATAACAATGATGACTATAATGTAAAGTAATGAGTACATGTTATTCTCTAAGCTTTAGTGCCAAATTCTTTGATGTGTATTGTTCCATTTCTTCACTGAATCTGCTATCTCAATGAGTAGGTTCTACTACTGCCTTTATTTTGTAGAAACTATATTTTTGCTAGTATTCATTAAGTTTGAAAGTGGTAAGAATAGGATTAAAACACACATCTGTTTGACTACCTAGCTGTCTTCATAAGTACTCTTTTATAAGTGTCTTAGCATGGGTATACCATCTTAGAGTACAGTGAATCATGTCAACATTCCTCAAAGCCCTGACTAAGAAACAAAATACAATAAGGGTGTGTAGAAAACCTACTTCTTTCTGTGTATGTGCTGTGCATGTTCATGGTGTTGCTGAAGGTAAAATGGCCCTAATAATGAGATAAATGAATAGTTACATATTATCTACATGGACCTGTGTTATCCAGATGAAAATAATGTCTGCTGTTCCTTTATAACACAAAAATAAAATTGACATAGACCCAGTGGTTCTACTTCTTTTTCCATGCTAAAAATAGTCAATATAAATTTCCACGAAAATATTTGGCCTTAAGTACTTAAAAACCACTAGATATTAGCCAAAAGGCAGGACTGACTGAAATATCATCAACAGATGAACAGATAAGCAAATTATACTTCATTCAAATAATATAATATTGTATTACCATAAAACTTAATGCAGTGGTGCTATACGGCACAACCTGAAATAATTTAGAAACAAATCATTATGGTAAGTGAAGAAGCTAGACATTAAAAAGCCCCAACATTGTAGCCACCCATTACAGGGAAGAGGCAAATCCATGAAGGTGATAAAAGTACATTACTGATTGCTCTTCAGGTACTAAGGGAAATGAGGAATGAGTATTACTTCATGAGTATATAGCTTCCATTTGGGATGATGAAAATATTTTTGGAACTGGTACTGCATGTGCAGTTTGTCAATATACTGAATATCACTAAATTATGAGTTCATAAGTAATTTTATACTATACAATGTTTACAATAATAAAAATGGAAATTGTTTTGTGTCATACCTTGGAAAACAATAAATCCACATTTCACCAAATGTTGTCATTACTATCAAATGACTATAGCCTTCCAAGTCTCCTAACTTGTCCTTAAAACTCTAAAGCAGCTCATCTGTGAACACTTGAAATCTTGGGAACACTTCCTGTTTCCTGAATTCAGCTACATTTTTTGTTGTACTGGGGTTCTACCACTTCAGATCTCCTATTGAATGAGAGAACTTTAGCTTCATGAAGGAAGGCATGTTGAGTCAGGAGGTAGCAGGTCATAGGCACTTCCTACTCATCATTCCTGACCATCCACATGTATTAGCACTTTATACAATGTCAGTAAAATCTCACATGATTCAATCCACTGGGTCTGATGCTCATTCTTAATATAATACAAAAAGTAATCCTATGAATTATGAAAGAGAATGCATTTATATATTCACATAGAGAGGAAATCAATGTGTAAAATTTATTCTCAGTTATTGCTACATTCTGCTCTAAACATTTCCAGCAAAATTTAAGGTTGCAGCTGTCAAAATCAGTGACGTAGAATTTTTGCTTTGTTCTTGTTTTATTTACAAATGTGATGCTCTTGTTTTTGGAATATTAAATGCAGAAAGTAGAAATGACAGACAATGCAAATGAAGTGTTTCATGTTTGTTATGAAGCCCACAACTCAAGAAGGAAAAGGAGTGCTTGTACTTGGTAAATGCATAGCAAGCACCTCAGAGACTGTTGTGAGATTGTGAGACTGCAGATAACACTCTCCTTGTGCTTGTTCCTGATAGACCACCAAAGTTTCAAATATACAAGATTTTTGTATCAGCAAAATTGACTTATGTACTCCACATTTGGTGGCACAACAAGCAGAAGAATCCTACATTTGGGAAACTGTATAGGTATCATTGAGATTATATGTAATTCTTGATCTAGGGACTTATAATGCTATTTTATTTTTTAAAACCAATAAGTCCAGTCTCCTCAGAAATGATTTTAAAAATCCATTTTACAATCATCTCATCTGAGGAGAAAGGATTGGAAATACTTATAGTTCATGACAGAAGAAATCAAGGACAACTGAAAGGTTTTGGTTAATGCATGTTGCCACAACACACAGGGTATTCATTCTCAATTCCACTGTGCAATGGTATATCTGAGAGAAGACGATGAAGCAGTCACATTTATACCAAAATTAATGGCTGTTAATGCTAAGCTTCATACTGGAGCTATCTAATGGACATGACACGCCACTCAAATACAGCAAGTAGTTTAAAAGACAGAAAGACAAGCCTCTCTATTACTTATTGTTGAGTAGTGTTTGTGTAAAAAAAATGAAGAAAAAGGAATGACGTGAAATTGGTTTTAAAGAACTCTGTATCTCCTTGCTGTAGCTTTAATGAAAATGGCAATTGGTTTCACCTGATTCCAAACACTGCTCATTTTTGTTTCTTTCTCTCCCTGCAAAAGGAAGAGGTTGTGTTTATGAAAACCATTTTACTTCCTTTCCCTCCCCTTTCAGGCACAATGCAAAGCTCTAAGCTCCTCCTACCTGGTAGAGCTCATTGGCTGTGCACTGAGTGGTTAAGGTCTTCACAGGCTCAAGGTCATCTTCATCACTGCTCAGCTTCAGGTCATCCTCAAGCATCCTGAAAGAAATCAGAGTGGCATCTGTGTTACAAAACATCTTGTCTAAGTTATCCTCAAGTCCATCTTACAATGAGAATAAATGTATTGTTACTATAACCCGGCAGCTTCAATTCTGTCAGAATTGTAGGAGGAACCAAGATTTTTTCAGCCAATTAGAGAGTTGAGCTCTTATAGTTATATCATACACTGCAAATATCTTCTATCTCTACCTTATCTAAATCAAGGGATGAATACATGATTTCATTATCTCCAGAGATGGCAGGAATCTATATAAAAGTATAATAAATGTACTGGCCAAGCACTATAGAATGATGAGGGATTTCATCTCTATAGGATCAGTTTATTTGGCTTCCAGGCAAGAAGGCAGGAATGATAACAGTGCTAAGCTGCTCCGGAGGGTAAAACAGAGAGTAGAAAGATTGCTGGGGATCTCTGGAAGACATATGTCATATGAATCTTCACTGCCTCTCTGTATGGGGCAGCTCGGTGACCACAAAAGAACTGAGAGAGAAATGGCTAGTCATTAACCTTTTGATATATGATCCATCTCTTTCTGTAAAATTTGATCCAAGAGATGTAAACCCATGTTATGTATAAAAGATCTTTCTTTCCAAGATCAACACACATGAAAAATATGAGAGGTCTAGATATTGGTGATGAACTAACACTTTCAAAACTGTTTAGTGGCCTTTAGTTTTGTTGGCAGTATTAACCTGGGTGCCATCTATCTCTGCTAGCTTCACGTTGGAGCTAGAGCAGGAAGGGAAGTTTATTATCTTAAAGTTCCAGGTACACATTTGTGTTCATCTTTTAATTTATTAAATATGACTTTAGACCTTATCATCATGATGCAAGTGGAGGAAATCTCAGCTATTCTGTTTGAGTTCCCAACAACCAGAAAGGGCAGATTCCAACAACTTCATTTTGTAGACAAGAAAGGAAAGGTTCAGATAGATGAACTACTTTACTCATCATAGCTAGTGAGTACAACATTAGTGCTAAAGCTCCCATTTCTGGATCCCCATCTCTAATATGTATCTAAAAGAAGGAAGATAAAAGGGGAGATGAGGCTTCTAACTTGATTTAGCATGGAATGTTGTTTTAGAGGTCTTGTTCAATTATTATAAAGGGTTTCATGTCACGTAGTTGTGTAATAGTTCCTCTGTACCCAGTGTGAACATTGAAGTCTAAACAACAACAACTAATATAAAGGATGATTGATGAGAAGGACAATTATCTGCGTTTGTTTTAGATAACTAATTTTGCAGAGTTTATGACTGTTCTGCAAACAACTAATAGCTGTTTTGAAGACGTTAGAAGAGAAAAATATGTCTTGACACGTCTTTTGAAGTTTTTGGTTTGTGGATCTAAACAAACATGCCAGAAAATGAAGACTATATTGCTTTGACAAGATATTGAATCAAATATTTAAACTATCTGTGCTTCTGATTATAAAATGTTTTGCTGTGCATATGCATATGGCCAGTTTTCTGTGTCAGGTAAAGTGTTAAGTATTTGATCTGTGACACAGAATTTATCACCTGCAAGAAGCCTGTGATGGAACTTTGTTGCTTGTGACACTTCCTAAATGAGGTTTAAAGATGTTACAAAATTTGCTTATGACCACACAAGTAGAAGTCATGGAGGCAAACTGAGGATGCAAACCACCTGTAGCCACAACTTAGGAGTACATGTTTTCCAAGAGGACACAAATTATAAAGTATGGTACATGAAATCCTATCTGAAACAAGAACAAAATGAACTCACAAATGACATTAACATGAGATAACCACAGGCTAATCATAAGCTCTGGTATCTTGGCTGTGTCATTATGATCTCAAAGCCATATGAGCATCCCTGGTTTTTCTGTAGTCTCATACTTTAGTTGTGAGCAATGCGAACCACAAATGGAGCTAATAGTGAAATACTTCATGAAATTATAGATCCAGGCACATATTCCTTTGGAAAGATGTCAGCAATCTATGGATTAACAATAGTAATTGGGAAATGTCTACTAGCATCTCCAAGTTAGATCTAGAAATGGACTCATGGCCTTTATGTTATGTTCCTGCAGGTAGAATAAACCCCCCTCCCCCAGGACAGGGGCCCAAAATTGAGTAGTTTACTTCCTAGAAAATTGTCTGTTATTTTATCGTGGAAGTGAAATGTTCTCTAACTTATAATTCTGAAAATAGGCAGCTGCTGGTACTACTCTGTTTCTTAGGATGTTTAAGAAAATTCTGCCAGCTTGAAGTTATCCTGTGCTTTCCAGTACCTTCTACCTGCTTGCCTTAGGGATGTGGGGAAAGAGGCTGTTTTACTCAGGTTTTAGACTTTAAAGAGCCACAGCCTCTGGTCCATCTAACTGTTTTGGGGTCTTCTGATTACTTAGATGGTCATTGCCATCCTGAGTACCCAGAGCTGATGGCAATCAGAGTAATAGCTCACAGCTGGGCTTTGTGATAATTGTATAGTCCAAATATTTGGGGGACAATAGAGGACTTATGCCTTCTCATCAAAGTTTTACTGTGTACCTTCTTCTAAAATACTAATTTGGATATTTGTAGCTCTATTACTTAGAGGAATTTTCTTCTTAGTAAAGTGATCTGAAAGGGATGAAAACTAAGCAGCTTCATATTACTCAGGGGCCTGTGTATTTGTCCTATCTGGTGGTCTGTATTCTTTGCAGAGTTACCTCATTGCTCGGTAGAATGGTGGGTTACTAATTAAGAAGTGGCGATAATTTTCACAGTATCAAGTTCGCTTTCCCAGGGTAAAGCTTCTGAGGCTCTTTCCCATATCTTATGGGGAGGAACTTTATATAATTTCTGAGATTTTAAATTATAAGTTTCTGATTCAGTGATTGTCTCACTGGTAAGCTTAAGAAACCATGGCAAGTGGGAACTGAAAATGTGTATAATATTTTATGGGAATCTCTAAGATCTATCAAGTGGGGTCCTAGAGCCAGGTGCCTCATCCTAGGCTCACAGCCTGTGACTTCCCCAGATCCTGAACCTACTAAGTACATATAGACCTGGAAAGGACTGTATTCTATGGCTGATAGATTGCTACAAATTGCAAAAAGTAAGCATCGCCAAATATTATTTTGGTAGCTTAGTATGAGAACAAAAAGACGTCTCCTAGGGGCAATCTAGTACAGACCTTTCTATTGTTCTGTAATGTTTATGGGTCAAGAACTTATTTTTAAATTGGCAAGAGAAAAATAGCAGATTTTAGTTTCCAGAAGTAAAGTTTTATTGGCACACAGCCATCCCCGCTTATTATGCATTGGTTCTGGGTGCTTACATATCCTAATGGTCAGGTTGCTTAGTTGCAACAGAAGTAAAAGAAAGTAATATTTATTTTTGTTGGAAAAATATTTTCTGATCTTCCATGTTAAGTCAAAATTTTCCAAATTTTGAAGGGAAAAAGATCTTCTTATACCAAGTGAAATCTTCCAAAGAAGCCCAAATAAATGTGATAAAGACCGAATTTCCTTAGATTGCCTCAGAGATAATTTGCAACCGGGTTGACATTTAGTAAAGTTTCATTTTACGGAGACAATTATGGCTTCATAGGTACTATATAGGATTTATTAAGAAAGCCCAACCCTGTTACTTACTTTGTCTGAACTTTGGTTTACTCCTTTGCTTAATGGCAATAACAACACGTGTCTCAGACATTTAGCTACTACATAGTTACTGCATTCTAGCACCAAACCCTCCAACTCCTTCCATGCCTTCCACTGCCTCTAAAATCCATGACTTTTTTTCTTTAATTATCATTGTTATAAACACACATGTGAGTGCATGTACACACACACACACACACACACACACACACACACACACACACACACACACAAACACATTATAAATACATAAATACAACCCACTGGGTCCTTTTAGTTGTGTTTATATGTATATGTGTTTATAGATGACAACTTGGTACTAGATGTTCCTTCTCTCAGAAGTCATTAATTGCCTGCATGGCTCCATCTAGGGGTGGGCCCTATGAGAATTCCTCATTCATATTAGGATGACAACAGGTGTTTTCATGCAGGACCTACTCAGCTGAACAGATTGATAAGATTTCATGGGTCCAGCTTCATGTTATGTACAGATCACACTATCTTGAAGCAAATTTCTTTGTCTTATGACTCTCATAATCTTTCTACCCGTTCTTCTTCAATGTTTCCTGAGACTTAGGAATAGGGATTGTGTTACAGATAAAACAAATGGGGCTAGGCACTCCACAATCAGTTCTTCTCTGTATTGGGACTAGTTGTGGCATTCTATAACGGTCTCCATCTACTACCAAGAGAAACTTCTTTGATGAGGGATAAGAGCTAAACTTACCTAGAGGTATAAAACATCCTAATGTTTTATATTGATATCTGACCTTCCACTCTTCAGTGGAACAAGTAAGTCATCTAGAAAGATTGTGTGTGTGTGTGTGTGTGTGTGTGTGTGTGTGTGTCTGCGTGCATCATATTAAGCAATGTAAATGTTCATCCAAGTGACATAATATTCATTAATACAAATTTAAAGAGCATGAAATTTTTGAGTGAATTTGCTTGAAGCAAAGAATAGAGGACAATGAGCAGAAAAATTCAGTAAGAAACTCTCTTAGACCAGTGCGGTAGAAGGGCCAGGTAATAGAGGGGAGTAGCCTGTGGCAGGGCACAATGAAGGCTAAGAAGAATCAGGAAGAGTTTCTTTTACTATTTCACAGTTGGAATCAGTGAAATTTTGCAACTAATAATCCTGATCTCCAAAAGTAACTTAGCCACTCTAAGCAAGTCTAAGATGAATGACTACCTATAAAAAAAACCAAACCAAAACAAAACACAAAACTTTCAAATGTCAAAGCATTCTCTCACATCACGTTTCTACTCTAATATTTAAATATCTAATGGTTTCTCTTTTTATTTTTTTTCTCCTTGGCAGTACTCCTGCCTCAGCCTCCAGAATGTTCGGGTTTAGGCATTAATCAGCACAAGCAGCATCACTGTTTTTGTGCTCAGATAACCTCTTCTATGAGCTTTGATTCCAAGCACTATACTGAGTCTATTGTTTGTAGCAGTTACTTGTCTCTTTAGAAACATACCTGAATAGCATTATTCTCATTGGGAAGACAAATTTCGTGTCAAGAAGCCCTCATTTTGGGGTTGCCCTTCTCAGTCTTTCTTAAGTTTCTAAGAGCCCCCAAAGCTGATTAGAGAGAAGAAACCTTTGTGCATACCTTGACAGTACCTCATGGTCAGAAGGTAACTCATTACTCATCTCTGTAGACCAGCTTCTAATTATTAAAGGATTAAGTAAAGAACTCCTTTGTGGAGCTGGTCCATTAATCTCCATCTAACAAACTCCTCAAACCAAATGAAGTATTTAGTTGCTGTTAAGGGCACTACAACTCATGTCGGCTGAAAGCCACTTCGTCTCAAATTAAACTCTTTGGAGGCTAGGACCAAAGCTTTAGTTGTGTCTCCAAATTCAAAGCCACTGATAACTGAGCACTTTCACTTGGAATGTCTCTAGAGAAAGGCTGCAGAAAAGAGCTATTTACCTGCATTGCTATAACATATAATATTTCTTTTATGCTGATGCATAAAGAATTTACATTTAATTTCCAATTGTTTAAGCAAAATATTCAGACCCAACAATTTAGTTTCAACTGAATGTTGATAGCAGTTTGCTCAGATGTTTATAAAAATTCCACCATAGTTATATGCTCAGCTCTTTCTTCTGCCAATATAGGTGACTCTTTACACTTCAAAGTAGAAGGAGGTAAACTGCCTCATAACCAACACTGACAGAGTTTCAGCTCTATACAATGCTAGACCTGGCATATATTGCCCATGACACGTGCACATTTCAGCAGTGAATATTTTAATCTACATACATATAAGATAGGACAATGTGAAGAACAAAACTTGCGTGATTATCTTGGTAAAGCCACGAAGAATATTTTCACATTTAGATTGTTTACTACTTACATGATGAAATATAGGAAGAACAGCTGAAGAAGTTCCCTGCTCCTTTGGGATTCTAAGTTCTACACAGCCAAAGTGGTATGCCAAAATCCAAGTGGCTCTGAGAAAACTACAGGGTTATAGGCTAGTCTGTAGCTGGGCTCTTCTGAACTTGGACTCTACAGATTTTTATATGATACTTCTTCTATTCTACAAGAACAGGACAGGCTTTGTACCTCCAGAGAATCTGGGAAGCAATAGAAAACTGTCTTATGACAGCCTCCCACAGGAGAAAAGAAGACAAGTAGGAGACGGTCCTGAAGTGCATATCATATTTCTCCATTCTCTGGCAAGGGAGGACCGCTAGGTGTTCCACTGAGATTCTGATTAGCTGCATCTCAAGTTCATGGCCATGTGGCCTGTCTGTATATCTTCAGTCTTCATGGTAGTATAGTAGACATGTTTCTCACATCACCAAACATTCCCATCAGTTGGTAACTACATCTTACTGGACTTCAATTGTAGATTCTTTTTCTATGTTGAATATATTATTTATAAATTTCTCAGAGCAAATGTGATAACCACATTTAAGTTCTAGCAAAGGCTGGCAATGTTACTAACATAAAGACAAGGAAACAAGAGAGAATAGACTTGTTTCTCTGTTAGACATGATATATATGAGCTAAAATGGTATAGTTTGTCATGCAATATCCCTTCAAGTACAAGACAAAATTATCCAATGTTCCATAACCTAAAAGATTACCAACTTTCATTTCTGCAAAAGCACTTCACTGGCGCTATGGCTTCTGAACAAAATGAACTTCTAGACTGAGGAAATAATCTTTGTCTGAAGTCTGACAGACCCTCAGTTCAAATCCTCACCAGCCAATAAACTTTATCCAAATCCCTTGAACTCATGAGTCAGTGAACTGGCAAGCATGATATAAATTGATAGATAGTAAAATACTTTATACCAATGTAAGACTTACCTAATAATTTTCATATTTTTAAAATATTTTTTAAAGTGTCTTTTTTTCTGTTTTTAAAATTTTTTTATTAATTTATTCTTGTTACATCTTAATGGTTATCCCATCCCTTGTATCCTCCCATTCTTCCCTCCCTCCCATTTTCCCATTATTCCCCTCTCCTATGACTGTTCCTGAGGGGGATTACTTCCCCCTGTATATGCTCATAGGGTATCAAGTCTCTTCTTGGTAACCTGCTGTCCTTCCTCTGAGTGCCATCAGGTCTCCCCCTCCAGGGGACATGGTCAAATGTGAGGCACCAGAGTACGTGAGAAAGTCATATCCCACTCTCCACTCAACTATGGAGGATGTTCTGACCATTGGCTAGATCTGGGTAGGGGTTTAAAGTTTACTGCCTGTATTGTCCTTGGCTGGTGCCTTAGTTTGAGCGGGACCTCTGGGCCCAAATCTCCCTATCATAATGTTCTACTTGTAGGTTTCTAGGACCCTCTGGATCCTTCTACTTTGCTATTCTCCCATGCTTCTCTCATCTAGAGTCCCAATAGGATGTCCTCCCCTCTGTCCCAGTTTCCTGGTAAGTGAAGGCTTTCGTGAGACTAAGTCACTTAGAAGAAAAAGTGGAGAAGAGCCTGGAACATATTGGCTCAGAAGACAACTATCTGAACAGAACACCAACGGCCCAGGCCTTAATGTCAACCATTAATAAATGGAACCTCATGAGGCTGAGAAGCTTCTGTAAGGCAGGAGACACTGTCAAGAGAACAAAGCGACAGCCTACAGACTGGGAAAAGATCTTCACCAACCCTACATCTGACAAAGGTCTAATATCTAAAATAGATAAAGAACTCAAGAAATTAAACACCACCAAACCAAATAACCCAATTGAGAAATGGGGCTTGGAACTAAACAGAGAATTCTCAACAGAGGAATATCAAATGGTTGAGAAACACTTAAAGAAATGCTCAACCTCCTTAGTCATCAGGGAAATGCAAACCTAAACAACTCTGAGATTCCATCTTACACCCATCAGAATGGTTAAGATCAAAAATTCAAGTGACACCACATGCTGGCGAGGATGTGGGGAGAGAGGAACACTCCTTCATTGCTGGTGGGAATGCAAACTAGTACAGCCACTTTGGAAATCTATCTGGTGCTATCTCAGAAAAATGGGAATAGGGCTTCCTCAAGACCCAGCTATTCGACTCCTTGGAGTATACCCAGAAGATGCTCCAGCACACAACAGGGACATATGCTCAACCATGTTCATAGCAGCCTTATTCATAATAGCCAGAACATGGAAACAGCCTAAGTGTCCATCAGTAGAAGAATGGATAAAGAAACTGGTACATATACACTATGGAATACTACTCAGCTACTAAAAAAAAGGAATTTATGAAATTTGTGGACAAATGGATTGAGCTAGAAATGATCATAATGAGTGAGTTAACCCAGAAGCAGAAAGACTCAAATGGTATATACTCACTTATATCTGCATAATTTTTATATTACATATAGTTTGTTATTGTAAGAAAAGGAGACTTTTATGAGACTAAAAAAAGGAAATGTAGGCATAAGGTTATTGTGTAGGTTAAATTCTGATTTCCTGTCTAAATGTTGTATAAACTGCTCCCCAATTGTAACCCTGTTCTGTTAATAAAGCAGCTTACAGCCAATCAATGAGCAGGAGAGAGAATAGGGCTGGACTTCCTGCCAGCCAGGGGAGGAAGAGTTAGGGATTTGGGTGATTGGAGAAGTCCAAGGAAAATTAGAAAGAAGAAGCTGGAGCCCAGGAAAGCTACAATGCACAAGTATCATTGGGATGTTTGCTGGGGATAAGACAAGAGAGCATAGAGGGTTAAGAACAGACTTAAGCTTCTCAGATTGTGTTGTGAAGCCTTGTATTATAAAAGAGTCTCAAATATTTGTGTGATAGGACCAACAGAAACAAACACTATTTTATAAAAATAACTTCTACAAATCCTTATAGCAGCTACCAAATGAGATATTCAATGTTAAGTTCTTACCGCAAAGGAATGGGCCAATCCTTATCATTCTTGTGATTATTGGCTCACAGCATTTCAGTGTAAATTATAGTGAACACATCAAATACAATTCTACTTGAAAAATAGGTTTCCTGTTAAAATAAAACCTGAATGGAGAACTGCACCTTTTTACACTGTTGCATATCAGAAACCTATGTAAATCATTATTCATACAGAAGGAAACTTAATAGTATTTTCTCAACTCTTTCAGTTTAGGAATGTTTAAGTCTACACAAAATACAACTAAATTTGATACCACAAAATATATTTACCAATGAGTTTTCAGAAATTCACGGTATGATAATGGTTTTGTTGTTTTGTCTTGCTTTTGTTTTTTTGAATTTTTAAATTTATTCCTCTGTCATACATTACATCCTGACCAGCTTCCCCTCCCTCCACTCCCCTATTTCATCACCCCTCAGCTCTTATCTCCCACTTCATCCTCTACTTCCTTTCTCCCCCAGATCCACTCCTCCTCCATTTCCCCTCCAAAAAGAACAGGCCTCTCAGGGATATCAACTAAACATGGTATTTCAAGTTGCATTAAGACTAGGTACCTCTCCTCATATTATGGCTGAACAAGGCAACCCAGTAGGAAAAAAAGAGTCCGCAAAGTAGGCAAAAGACTCAGAGACAGCCCCTGTTCCCAATATAAGGAGTCCTACAAGGAGACTAGTCTATACAAGTATAGCACATGTGCATGGATTCTACATCAGACCCATACAGGCTCTTAATGTTTAGTCTTGTAACATACCATGCCGTCAACAAGCTAAATGATTAAACCACATGCTCACATCAAGAAGTAGTAAACTTATTTGATAAAGCTCCAGAATGATTCCTGATCCCTACTCTCTAGAAAATGAAGTCAAAAAGGAAAATTTTGAACTAGACAAGGAATATGTAATAGTAAAGTACAAATCTAAACATAGATTTTCATAAGTATATCCATACTTAGATTAATGCTTGGATATGTACTTTAAAATAGAATAAGTGTTCTGATTCAATGGATAAACAGAAAGAACAAAGACTAATATAATCCATTTGTAATATTTTTCTAATAATTACACCAGTTTATATTTTTATGCTTTGCACAGTCCAGACAATAGTCTACCATAGCTATGTTTTTTTGTTTCAAGTGAATAAAAGCAGCCTATAGTAAAAATAACAATACACACACAGTAAAACTTCATCAAATTGATGTTACAACACACAGCAGAACTCAACTAAGGAGGCACTGTTAAAACTATCACCTGAGTTACTATTGTGAGGCTTGTTTTAAGCATACAGTCTTCTGTATCCTTTCCATGAACTGACTGCTAATAGTATTTTACTTTATTATTGTTGTTGTTGTTTCCTAGCTGTAATCTAGAGCATATGGAACACAGAGAGTAACAGCATCTAAAAGAATCACAGAAGGGATCAAATTTGTTGTTTTGTTTCTTAGCCTGTCTATATTGCTGTAACTGGAAAATAAAAAGAAAATCAAGGATGCCAATGGCTCTGTGGCACAGAAAGCAGAGCAGACAAAAGGCATAGAGCAAAGAAGTCTCAGGAAGAGAAAGAATATTCTATTTCATTTAGAGAAAAACAGGCTAGGAGATGCTGGGCAGACACAGCAGGCACTAAGATCCAGTATAGCCCATGTTGCCTCCCTTTATAATAACAAATTCAACAGACTGATGAAAATGAAGTAGCTGTTGCTATATACACTTTGCCAAAAGGGATGTCAGAATAGAGGAAGAAGAACACCACCAAAGGCCTGGTGGGCTGACTTCCTGTTAGACAGTGGTTCTTAAAATCCCAGTTGTGAGAAATTCTTGACCTCTTTTCCCATCAGCTGGACCTTGTCCCAGTCCCAAATTCTCCATCTTATTGACTTAAGAATTCAACACTTTATCTAATGAATAATTTGGCCTTGAGACTGCTACTTTTTCTTATCATGGACTCTGTCATGTGACATGCTGCCTACAACTTTCCAACTCTTAGAATTGTGAGACCAGCAAGTGCCAATCCACAGCTAGGGGAGAGGGAGAGGCCTAGGGCCTCCTGCTCATCTGTAACTGAAAAACTCCAAGCACACCTCAAACTGAAAATGAACACAGCAATTTATTTCTTACATGCCCAAGCAAGCTGGTGCCTCTTTGTTTTTAGCTATTGCTTCTTCCCACTGCAGATTGTCTAGCACCTAGCAATCTATCATTTGGTTTCAAGTTGGGATTTGTGTTTTCCCAAGACTTCTGTCTGAGATTCTGCAAATTCAGATGAGACTTATCTTGGGCCAGGTCAATCACTTGACCGAGGGACCGAGCAGGCTCACCATGCTGAAGAGATAAATAAAGTTATTAATTCTTGTATTAGGAGCTCAGAGGTTCAACAAGACCAAACCACTCTCAGTTTCTTATCATAACAATAATTTACTGTAATTAGAGACTTCAGAAAGTCCACATATGCTGGGTGAGTTTCAAGAAAAAATGGAAACATATAAGAAAGAGAAGAATTCTCAGATTTTTTTTTCCCTAATCAAAGGTAGCTTGCCTGTCAAGGGCCTTAATTTCCTCAATCCTACAAAGAATTTTTGCAAATATTTTAATTTACTCAACCTGGTAAAACTTTTTGTGCATTCTCATGACCTTGAACACCTGGCCCCCTTCTTGCTTCTCTTCATTTTCTTTGACTCTGTTTCTTTTTAAGTAGCCATTCATGGAAGACTATGAGGTCAGATCCCAGTCAATGGCAAAAAGACACATGTACCACCTGCATTTGAATAAAAGCCTAGTATAAGTCCTTACCCTGGTATGCTTGCTAGCCCAGTTTGGGTCATGGCACATTGTTTTTGCAAAAAGAGAAGGTGATGCTAAGCTAAAAATGTTAAGCCAGTTTAAACGGTTTTGAAGTTTTGCATATGAATTTTATATTTAAAAAATGCAAAAAAAAAAAAAAAAAACCCTTAATGGCCACAGTTTTCATTTCCATTTTGAAAAACAACCAAGCATTAAAACACACACCCATTGTTTGACATTCATGAGTATCTACAAGATTCATAAATAAAGAGATGCTGGATAATGTAACTGAAAATTTGATCACACTGTTTTAACAAAGTAAGAATTGTTTTACAAGGGGCTCCACAATGTCTGCACATATATTTCTCTAAGTAACAGTCTAAGACATGCATTTCTCCGGAGACTTAAACATTTACATTGAGGCACTTGGCTGCAAGGCCAATTTTGTATGGGCTCTAATACAGAAAGATTTTCTGAACATTTTGAGTAATGGGACTGAAATAATTTAATGGCTCCTTCTGTGCGTGTTAAATAAGTTGCATGATATATTTTCAGACAACTTGTTTACACTATAAATTGTAGTACATGGCACAATCATATTGGAGCAGAAAGTAGCCATGTTGAGTCATTCTGGCCATATCTTTCAAAATTTTACCTCAGTGAACATGAATTCTCTACGACTCAACAATACAATCTAAGGATTTTTTTTTTTAACCCAGTGGCCTTTCTGTGCCACAGGTAAGGCCAACATTTTAGTACTGTCACTGAGCCCTACAGAAGGAATGACCAGATAGTCTGAAAGAACATTCTCAAGATAGTGTGGGGAGCCATGCCAAATTCTGCCATGCCAGAAATCCCATGCTTAGGCTGCATGCTGTGACCTTCGAGTTGCTGACCTTTGCCTCACTAGGTCTTGAGTTCAAAGCTATCTTTGGAGTATTTACCTTTGAAAGAAGCAGGGAAGTCCCAACTTGGAACCACCCAGAGGCTCAAGGAAGTTCTTACAGGGAACTACTCAGAGAACTAGGAAGTTCTACAGGGAGCAAGTCAGGCTATTGTATTCTTGCCTGGGTGCTAGAGTGAGTGAGATTAGAATATATCCTATTGACCTTGCTCTCTATATATTCTTACTAGTCTGTATTAAAAAGAGTCTTGATCAGAAATTTCCAGATTTGACTCATTATTCTCACGTCTCTGTATCCTACTTTCAATCCCCACTCCCTCTTTCAGGTGAACCCTGGTTCGATTTGTCCTACAGGCCAGGACACATCAAGATAGTGGGTGGTTTTCTACAGATATTGGTAGAAACTGTTGTCAGGCTTTTTAAATCTAACACAGGAAGTAATGAAATTCTTGTAAAGTGGCAACACAGAAAGGAGACCTATAGGCTAGGTGGATTATTGGTGGATTATTGCAAAATAACTGTCTTCTCTGAGCTTCCATTTTTGTTTCTAAAATGAGTTTGCTCATAGCTATACTTTTCAGGGTTGGTGAAGACAATGACTGAGATATGTGACAAAACGTGTCTATTGTGAGTGCTAAAGGAATGTAGCTCCTCCCAGTTACTCAGAGCAGGACAACTTTGGTATCTTACAGAGGAAACTGCCAGATTTCTCCTCAAACAAAGTAGCTTAAGGAAAAACAGGGAACTACCAGAGAGGGCTTCATAGACAGTACATAAAACTCTTACAAAACTGGGTTTCTATGCTTTTGTTATTTAGCTTCAGGTAAGGAGTCAGCTTTGAATACAGACCCATAACTAGACTATCTACTCACTTACTGTCTTATATTCTTCACAAACAAGTAACTGTTTCTTAACCTTCCTAATGGTGGAATCCTTTAATGCTTTTCCTTATGCTGTGGTGACCCTCAACCATAAACTTATTTTTGTTGTTATTTCATAACTGTAATTTTGCCACCATTATGAATCGTAGTGTAAATTTCTGATATGCAGAATGTATAATATCCAATCACTGTCAAAGACTCATTTGACCCCTAAAAGAGTCATCACTCACAGGTTGAGAATCATCACTGGTGTAGATAAAGAAGCACAGAGAAATACACACATAGAATAGCAGAGGAATACTTGACAATAGCTATTGTCTAATATCTACAACTGTAAAATCTATTCAAAATAAACATATATTTGCTCCAATGGTTCTAATGATTCTACGAACAACACAGTATTAAAAATTAAAGCTTTCTGAGGCTTTCAGGTTAAAGATTCTATAGGTTAATTGACTCATTGGAACTTTGTGATTGTGGAGAATTGCAATGTTAAAAATCCAGAGATAAAATATATTAAGATATTTTAGAAGCCTTAATCGTTAAGTGTTGCTTACCTCTGTGTATGACCTCACCTCCCGTGACTATAAGAAAGAAGAATCTTTTGAATGTATTAACTTAGTAGACCATCAGTTTCCACAAATTGCAAAAGCTAAAATTGTCAGCAAACATCTAAAACCTATTCCAGAGATTTCTCTACTTTGCTGTAACCTGATACTCCACCAGTATAGCTGTAAAATGTCATAATTTTCATCTTTCTTTTACTCTGCAACTATAAAATCTTTCTTCATCAAACTACTTCTGTGTTAGAACATGAAATCAGAATGTGATTCCTGTGAATGCCTGTTGGCAGGCTCTGGTTATTTACATTTGGCTACAGAAAGAACCATATCTTATTCAATTTGAAGTAAGAACTGTGTTTTACATTGGCAGGTTAGTGCTTTTTAGGACGACAGAAAATACAGCTTCCTTTCTCTGGCTCTCTCCATCATGTCCCCTTATCAGGACCCAATCAGACTGGCACTTTGATCTTAGATGTCCTAACCTCCAGAACATAAGAAATATATGTTTATTATTTAAAATATCCAGGCTGTAGAGGAATTTTAATCCAGCAACACAGCTGGCTGCTCTGATCATATGCAAAGACAGTCCGGGTCGCTATAATCCACCTGGAATGCAAACATGCCTTTAGTCCATTCCTTTAGTCTCTCTGGCTGCAATCCTTTAGTACAAACCTTTAATCCCAAACAATATCATCTAATTGAGGGGAAGACAAAGTGATGAATCAGAGAAAGGTCTGAGAGATTGAGTCAGAGATAGGATATGACCAGCTCTCACAAGATAGTCAGGAAAGAGAAGCTACGTAAGAATAGCCTTTAATCTCAGCACTTGAGAGGCAGAGGCAGGCGGATCGCTGTGAATTCGAGGCCAGCCTGGTCTACAAAGTGTGTCCAGGATGGCCAAGGCTACATAGAGAAACCCTATCTCGAAAAACCAAAACCAAAAAAAAAAAAAAAAAAAAAAAAAAGAATAGTACAGGAAATTTGAGCAAGTAGAGTAGGGTATGTTAGAGAGAGGAAAGAAAGCAATACAATAGATTGCAGTAGAGAGTTCAGTAGAGAAGACAGTAGAGTTGAGTTCAGTACAGTACAGTATAGGCAGTTCAGTGCAGTTCCTTTGAGTGCAATTGAGTTCCTACAGTTTGGTCCCATTCAGTTCATGTAGCTCAAAACCAGAGTAACTCAGAAGAAGCCTAAAGAAGCCAATTTGAATCAAGCCGCTTGGAGAGGAGTTTGAGGCAGAACAGCTGAGTTGAACCAGCCAGCTAGAGTTCAGAAAGAGCTAGAAAGGGTGAGCCAATTCGGCAGTAAGTCTCTGAGACCACAATTGTATCTGGACAGTAAAAGATACTTTTATAGAGTCTGTGGTCATTCCTATTGGCCTGAAATAAGACAGACTGATAGTTAATAGACACAGAAATGACCAATATCACTCATCTTCTGAAAACAGATGTAAACTGTAAAACACAAATGCCTATCAGCATAAACATCATGTGCTTTATCCATACAATGAAATGTGATTCAGCTACAAAAGGAATGTAATTCTGAAATATGTAACAAGTTAATGAGACTCTGCCAAAATCATGTTAAGTGAAGAAAAACCACATATTGTGTGTGTGTGTGTGTGTGTGTGTGTGTGTGTAAGAAAGACAACATATTAATTGACTATATTTAAAGGAAGGAAACAGATAGATGTAGAATGTCAGAAGGACTCAGGCTGTCAGAAGATGAGTGGAGGCAAACTAAGGAGTGGCCACTAATGTTATGGGGATTCTTTGGGCTAGTAAAAAACAGAATTGGAAAATGGTGTTGGTTCATACTGTGTGAATATATTAAACAACACTGATTATATACTTTCAAATAGTGAGTTTTGTTGTATTGCATATCTGACAGTCTACTTGTAAAATTCTGACTCACAGCTGGCCAGGATAGGGAGCAGAGCTAGAATGCCAACTCATATGTGCCAGCTGCCACTACTTGCTAATCTCACTAATCTCACTACTTGCTGCCTGCATGACAGAGATTGGTAGATAGTCTCAAATGCACTACAAAATCTACAGAGAAAAGTCGATAAAGAAGCTACTTTGCCCACATAATCCCTTTCTCTCTCCATTTTTGTACATTGAAACTGCAATTGACGCACAAGTCTCACTGAGGAGAAAAAAAATGTTGTCTTTCTGAGTGAGACAAAGCACTACATTAATGGTGCAGCTGTTTGGATGGCATGTGGACCAAGGCAAGACCTCAAAGATGGTAGAGACTCCTCTACTCTGAGGCTAATGATGAAAGGAGTTTATCTGATTACTGGCCTCTTCTAGGCAGTACCTATTTCCTCTGCCTATGGCCCCAAAACCCACTACAGGCAGACATGCATTCAACATTGACCATCAATGTAGATGAACTGCTCTAATTGGGCCACAGTGCTGAGAAAAGGAAACCCAGATTTTTGCAGAAAAGCAGGATAATGATGTGGATTTGGTGGTTGCACCAAGGAGCTCCCAGAGCACAAGCAAAACAGGTGTGCTTCTATCTCAGCACAGAAAAACTATCTGTCTTCCTAGGTCTTAGGTATGGCCACCTCAATTGTAGCAGTTTCTACTCTGTGGAGTCCACAGCCAATCCATTTTCCTTCAGCCAATCCATTTTCCAGACTGTGACATAAGGGACTAGGATGCTGTACTCCTATGAGGGCCCAGCACAGAGAGGGCAGCACCTACATGAATGCCAATATCATAAATCCTATTTAAATTGAGTTCCCTTGAGCTGAGAGATCATTTTCCTTTAATCCTCTCCTGATTACCCATCCTGTGACCTTCACAATCTCAGTTTAAATACTGTAAAATGTTCATGACTTTCTTTTTCATGCAGAGGGGATCCCTCCACAAACACACATTCCCATCCCCAGCAACTGTCTGCTTCCACTGATTACCAGCATTGTAAGCTTTTTGCCTGCCCTATGACTCTCTATAGACCTCACAGCCGTCTCCCCCATTGTGATCTTACATTCTCAGGTCTGGGCAAAGAAAGCATAGAGGGCAATTTGGAGGGCAATCAGAGAGTCCTCCTCTCTGATACTATGAAAGTCAGAGTGCCTTTAGTATAGGACCAAGTAAGGAACACTCATTTGGCCAGTTGGTTTATAGTCCACACAGTAACATGGGTGTTTCATGTCTTCTTTATTGACTTTGCTTATTTTTAAATATTCATTCACCCTCATAGCAAAATTGGCTTGGAACTTTCAGAGTTACTTGAATCTGACTGAGATAACTGCTGCTGTTAATAGGAGCCTTCATTCTGCCCACTTAACTTGCCTCAGTTTGACAGCTTCACAATAACCACCTTCCTTTGAAATAAAATGATTTAGTGGACAGAGACTGTGAGACAACAGCTAGATCTTTCTCTTGGTCTCCAATGGGCTCTCTTTTTGGCATAGGGTGATACCATGAAGACAAAGCATGAACTCCCATAGGAAAAAAGTGAAGGTCAGAAACCGGGATCAATTAAGAACACAATAGAACAGAACTGCTTACAAAGGATGTGGGAGCAACTTCTACAAATATTGTCTTTACAGGGAAAAGAAAAGTACATAATTTTCTTAAAAATATTTCAAGTACCTAAGCAGTACTAGGGCAAGCTTTTCTTAATTGAGTAGCTGTATTAATAGTGTTACTAGCTAATCACTGCTTGCAGATGCCTCCTAAATTAGCTCCTTAACCACATGTCATTTTGAGAGATTAGGGAAGAAGGAAGTTCATGGGGGATTTGGGGATGAGAGAGGGATGTGTGGCACTGTTATATTATATAAAAATTAAAGATGATGATAGACTTCAAGGTACCAGGCAACAGATATTATGTTATACAGAGTTTATTAGATGAGCATGGGGGGAGAAGGAAAGGGGGAAGGGGTACCTCAGAGAGAGAAAAAGTAGAGATAGAGAATGAGAGTAGAGAGAGAGAGAGAAGTAGACAAAGGTAGAGAGGTAAAGAAGTAGGGGAGGTAGAGAGGGAGCCATGTGGAGGGTCTGTTCTTTTATATGGCCCTGGGCAGGGCCATGCCCCCATGGCAGGTAAGCAGTGACATCACAGGGAGGCGGACTGTAGCCGAATCCTAATAGGCACACAATTAAGTAACTGACTATTGCTAAAATCTGAGAGTCAATATAATTTGCAGTTTCAGGAAATAGTATTGTCAGCTGTTTGAACTATGTTCTTCTTCTTCACATATTGAGCTCCAACCCTCAGTTCCTTGGAATATGACCCTGTTAGGAGATAAGGTTTGAAGGCATTAGGATAGATTATAGAGCAAAGAAACAGACACACATGTAAAGAAATAGACGTGTAAGATGTAAAGAGACACAAGGAGAAGAGAGCCATGAACACAAGCCAGGAAGATAAGGATGAAAGACCCTCATGCCTCACAGCTCTCCTAGAGCATGTATCCTATACCAGTGCCTTATTATTTTAGATTCCGACCATGCGGAATTGTGAGACAATTCATAACCGTGATTTTGAGCATCCCAGGCTGTGGCTGCTACAGATAGCTCCTAGTTCCTGTACATATATTATTTATTATTTACTTTTGACCATGACCTACACAAAAAAGGCTTTACGTGGCCTCTACAAGTTCCAGGGTGTTAAGAGTCCCAGTGGTGGAGCAAAGACATGGTGGCAGTAATGGTTGACAGATCACATCTTTAACAACTGGCAGGGGGCAGGGGGAAGAGAAACCCTTGAAAATGGCACTAACAATGGCAAGAGCATTCTGAAACCTCAAAACCCACTCCCAGTGACACACTTCCTCCAGCAAGAATGCACCTCTTAATCTTCCACAGCCACCAACAAAGAAACAAACTGAATTAGATTTAGAACATCAAGTCAAAGCACATCGTACAACACATGGGGAGAGGAAAGGGAAGTATGGGAGAAAGAAAGCTCCACAGAGAAATTAGAAGTTAGAACAGTCCCTCTCTCTCTTCCCTTTTCTAGGGAGACAACAAGGCCAGCCATAACCCATACATCCATGCTACTTATGTCCCCTTGTATTTAGTGTCTGCTGAGGGCTGCTCTGTGCTCTCAAGATGGCAACTTGATTCTGTATTACTCTCCACCAGGGACAAACACAGTGTTCTCCCTCAGAGTAAAAGGGGCATCTCATTCAAACCCGCATACCAGGTTCCTGATTTCTGTGGTTGAGGCAATATATTTACATCTCAAATAGCTATATTTCATCTACTTTCTATCCGTATAATTATCGATAGAACAAAACATTTATGACATAAGTGTTAAGAACAAGCAGGAACTAAATTGACATATGGATAGTGGGGATTGATTTTCTTAAGTAGAAAATAATTGAAATGTGAGTCATCTAGACTTCTTGGGTTCAAATCTCTTGAAAACCCAAACTGTGCTACCCTGCTACCCATCACTCTTTTGAGAGACTCTCATAGTTTAAAAGATATTATTATTGTGCTTTCAGAAGACTCATTTATTTTGCTTTCATATTTGCCCATTATAAAGCTGAATTTTTTTCCTATTTATTTATGCCAATGCCATCTGATGGCAGCTCTTTCAAGTATGTGACATTTTAAATTTTAATTAGTCTTGGATCATGTACTTTGTCCTCTAGAGAGCTTAAAGTGTCATTCTTTTAAACATTCTGGCCTGAAGACTTCAGAGGTAGTGGTGAGTCATATAACATGAGGTATCAAGTACTAGAGCAAATGACGCAAGGAAGAAATTCATCATGACGATCACTGTGGATGCAGGAAGTATGGGCTACAATTTGCTTGATGTCTCCTTAGCAAAGGTGAGAGAGAAAGGGGAGGGGGCGTAGGGACTGTTATAAGTCTCACTCCTCCAATTGTTCCTTGCAGGCTTTTACCCTCTCCCTGCTTTCCTCCCTTCTGCCCACATGTACACTGTTCTTCCCTGGCTGCTGTAATCTGTTGTCCTGACTCCTTCAGCTACATCTCCAGCCTAACATATTGCTATGAGTTCATCTTCCAAATCTAAGTCTGCCACAAATGCCTAAAGCATTTTTAACTTAAAAGGTAAAGTTAAACGTGAACTGACTATGTCTTTCTCCTGTTTATGCCTGTGTACACATATTCATTCAGTCAGTCTTTCATGGTTTATTTGTAACGATCTAGCTAAATATTATATTTTTAATTTAAATTTTTGTCAATTTAGTTTGCATATGTGTAGGTAATTATTACTGTGGTAAAATATACTCATTATACAATTTATTGCCTTACAGTGGACTGTACAGTAACTTTCAATACATTCACAATATTGGGCAATCATCACAAATATCTACTTCCAGAACATTTCATAATCTTAGAATGCCATCCTATAATTTTAACTATGTAATTCTTAGCTAACACTCACCAAATCCTTTTACAGCTTCTTAAATTCTATTCCTAGACAATCCCTAATTTGTTTTTCATCTGTGTAAAGTAGTCTATAACAGTCGATATTTTGTATGAATGGAATAAAATTTGTACCCCTTTGTGTCTAGCTTCATTCATTAAACATAATGGTTCTGGTTCACTCACACTGTGTGATGGCATTTCATTCTTATTCTTTGTTTTTGTCTCTTCTATGCTTTGGATGTTTAATAAAACTTAATCCTCAATGCATTAGTATCACAAGATGGGGACTATTAGGAGTTAAGAGACTATTAGGACTAGGCATGCATAGGATTACATACGTTCCTTAATCTATGATCGTTTGTCCTGATAATTCTATCACAAATATAAAATCCTTCTAGTTAAAAAAACTTTTAATACACCAAAAATATGAGATACAATTAGACATTTTGTAAAAATGATGGGATTGGAAAACACAGAAGACAATATTTAATAAAACTATGGTAATATAATATCAGTTGCTTGCCCTTGATCTAGGGGCTGTACAGGAGTTACAGCTTGCTGCCACAACTGTGTGAAGAGCGGTCTTACTACCTAGGAAAATATGTAACTTTAAAATTTGAAATATACTTTCAATTTCTATTGACTATGTGTTTCCACAACATCAAAAAGCTGAAAATAGTTAACTGGAGCCATTGTAAGTTCAGTCCCACTGGCAGCACATTATAAAAAAGTTAGCTGGAAGTAACATTTGATATATATATATATATATATACATATATACATATATATATATCACTGTGTGTCTCCCTGATGGAGGGTAAAACAGAATCAAGGTGCCAACTTGAAAGTAGAGAAGAGCTCCCAGCAGAACCTAAACATGCTACAACCTTGATGTTGGATTATCTAGCCAGTCTCTAACTTTCTACTCTTCATAATTTACTCAGCTTCAGGTCACTCAGTCTAAAACAGTCTCCATGTATTACCAAGCAAACAAAACTTGGATTCATTTCAAAATTTTACTTCCATTGATGGGAATTCATACTATCATCCTCTGTTCTGTCCCAACATTATTTCAAAATTTCAGTAACTCTCAACTAGGCTAGAATGATATTTCTAAAACATGACTCTTGCCTGGTGATTCTCTTAACTAAGTGTCTTTAAGGGTAGTAAAGGCTAAAGCTTCTTTAAATATCAGGGTTTTTTTGGGGGGGTGAAAGGAGGGGGAAATGAGAAGATTAGTGTGGCCCTGAAGGATGTAGCTTCTGGGCCATCCAGAGTAGGTTTCTAGAACTTTTTCAAAGAGGGCCAGTTCAATGCTACGTAATATCCTCATAGACCAGAGAAGGGCTATGAACTTGGATGAGCTGTAGTGTCAGCATCAGAGTGTGTTGATGACAGGGGTTATAAGGTTATGGAATGGAGTTAATGGAACTTCGTCAGGCTTACTGGGTTCTGACTGCACTTAGATTTCCACTCATGGGGTACAATTGATGGAAAAGAAGATGCTTTGAAAGCCAAAGGGTATATGGGCACTGGGAGGAGATTCTAGAATATGTGCTTGGACTCAGAATGGCTGGGAGTTATAATCTTTGGCAAGTGAAGACAATCTAGTCTTTGACACTAGGAGTATTTATATCATCTGGATTGACTTCTACTTGATGTCGACATGCCAGGATTCTTCAGTTTGTCATCTTTGTATGCAGTCCTAAGAGATATAGAAGACAATGTATCCAGGATACTAAATATATAGAGAGACAGCATGACCCACAGGGTATATAAAATATATATATAGTCATGAAAAATGACAAATGGATTCTGGAACACATATTTCCTATATTTCTATATTATGTGAATGTATAAGACCCTTAGAATCTGTGTGTCTTTTCCTACCCAAAAGACCACTGTTCATTTTAAGGGAGATATTGCTCAGCTTATCTGTATATATATTGTTGCTAATTGTTACAGGGTTAAAAATACCAAAATATAGACTTGTGATTTCTCACACCCGTGGGTTTTGATGGACATTCTTTGGTTGTATTTAATTTTATAGTTTCAGTCTCTTGGTCTTCCTGACAGAAAACAAAATGTGGTTGGGGAAGCTAATCTAGATATAAGACCCCTTCTAGCTCATCAGAAATGAAAGTGATTATGCCACACTAGAAGGAAATCTGGCATGTACTAAAAATGGGTTTAACCCATATGAATTCCTTATTAGTAGTAAAGTGAGTAAGTGTAGAATAACCATTTTGGCATAATTCCTAAGCTTGAAGTTATAGAAAAATGAGAATTTGCAGAAACTTAAAACGCATTTCCATGTAGGCTGTTTAATATTTATTAGAATGTAGCTACTGGCTGCCTCTCCATCACTTATACTCTTCAACATCATTCACATTAGAACTAAGTTATAATGAAATATCATTTCCCCAAGATTTCCATATTCTTAATAGACTGTTGAATTCTCATGAAGTTAATGATATTTTCCCATTTTGCTAGCATTGGTGCTAGTGTCAAACATCTTCCATGTCCCTGTCTTATGTCAACATGTAGAATTTGCTGAGATTTTTTTTCTCATCCATAAACATGGCTTCATTTCTCCTTTTGTGTGCCTGCTTTTTAAGTCAGTAGCAGACTAACAAAAAAGTGCCTATCATTCTAGCACATTGATCGCTTAGTACTAATTATATATTGTCTTATTACAAGCAAAAGCCAATGGACACCCTAGGCAAACACTCTTACTAAGCAGACAGCTTAGACATGTGAAGACTCTTTTGTGCAGAGGGTGAGGGAGCACAAATAATTTTTGAAGCATTACAAACACAAGTTTACCTACACTGCTCTCCTCCTGTCATGGAAACAACAACTCTGGGAGGCAGCAAGGCAGCAGCTATAGAAACAGCCTTGTCAATCCCTCCCCACCAACAAGGGCACTAACAAGGAATGCCAATTAAAGCTTGCTCTCTCTCTCTCTCTCTCTCTCTCTCTCTCTCTCTCTCTCTCTCTCTCTCTTTCTTTCTCTCCACTTTCTTCTCCCCCCTCTCTTCCTTCTTCTCTCATCTGTCCACATACATTGAACTCAAATTTCCAGCTCATTTTCTCAAGGGCCAAAATATCAGACAACAGTTCACTTTAGTCTCTGATAATGGAGTTTTGTAAACTTGTAAAAAGTTCTGAATATTTCTCATCCTAATCAGCTCCAATATTCCTGCCTACTGCAATCTACATTCATAGTTATCTCTTTGTGACAAAGAGATGCTTTCATGAAGTCTGTGGCATACTGGCTATGAAAAGAGCTGGCAAAGATAAAACCCAGAGACAGGGGCTTCTTGCTTATCCCATATTCTGCACTATGCCTCATGCCTCGTTTTTTTTTTTTTTTCCAAAAGTAATGTATTGTTGCTCAAATAAATGGTCTTTGTTTTGTCTCTTAAAAAATCCTGGTGGGGTAAAGGACAGTGTAAATGGCTGCTGTTTAATTGAAGTTATTCTGTGTCCACAGTGTGTCCACAGAAGCATTTAGTAATGCAAATGCAGGTGGTCCTGCTGTTTTTTTCTCCCTTTGTAAAGTGGCCTTTCAATCCTTGTTTGGGACAGGACAAGACCCTGGTGACTCCTAGATTGTTTTATTCTGTGTGGCCCTAAGAGAACTTTCATTCATTCCAGGAAAGTTTTATAATGACATGTTGTCACAGACAGTACCTAGGCTAGTCCCTCTTACTGTGTACTACTTTGAGAGATTTGCAGAATTCATCACAGACTGGGAAGACCATTTTATCTGACAAAGTATTCCTTTAATTTGGATGTTTCTTTGGATTCCATTATAAATCCTTTGTCCTTTCACTTCAAAGTAAACAAACACAAGCATTGATCTTTAGAGAGCTATCAAATTTTACTGTGAAACACGTTATTGCCCTATCATTTTCTTCAGTTCTCTAATAAAGTTATTTCACATTATTCAATTTGTGACCTGCCTCATGCAGTGAAATGTCATGATTCTTTTCAGAGTGAGTTAAGAATCTCATAAGAAGTAGAAAAATTTATTTAAAGCATGATGGAGTCCTGGCTGCTAGCGGGTTGTAAATTGTCCTATTTTAAACATCTGAACTGGGAACACTTAAAATAAAAGGGCATATTTCATCAGCATTCATGTAGTTTTCCCCTTGACTTTTTCCAATGTATCACCATCACCAGATGAGAGAAAGCTTATCAAGAAAAGTTGCAGTTAAGGGTAGCTAGTGATGGCTAAATGTCATTGACTCTTTACTATTTTGTTTTACTTTTGTTGGAGGTAATGAAACTATTACACGACAACTATCATCTTGCTTGTAAATATATGTCCAGCTCTAATGGTAAGAAACATAACATTTGATCTGATTTATAAAACAATCCTTGTAAACTTATCTTTATGTTTTATTTGATTCTATTAGCCTAAGGTAGGACACTGGAATAGATAATGATGAAAAATAAATTCACTTCTGCTGTAGTATTTGCAGAATTTTTAGGATTTAACTTCAAATAACAATACCTAGGTTCCCAGAGCAAATAATGGCATCTACATTAACCACACCCTTTTAACACTCTGAGTTTTAAAACAAAAATTACATATGCAAATAAGTCTTTAATTTTCTACAGATCCAGAGTCATTTAGTTGGTTATCCAACAATTAGCACTGGGTATTGTTGCAAAAAGACAGATCAGTTGCCCATTTAAAGGTGCTCTACTTAACTTTGAAGCAGGCCAACTAGAAGCATGATTTCTCAACTTGAATCTCTTTGAATAAAATAATCATTGTTGATCACACAGAAAATGCTAGTGCTTTGCTCCCAGTGTACTGGACTTTCACCAAGCACTCAGTATAGTGCATATACAATTTTGAGACTTTGTTTGCTACTGACACTGATCAATTTATCAATTTATTTCTTTCTCTTGGCTTCCCTCAAATCTCAGCCATTGTGAAAAGAATACAAAATACATCAAGGCCATGCCCATTTGGGGTTGACTTGACAATGGAACTTTAACTTAAAGCAAGGAAGAAGTTCCTACTTCTGAGAATATGACTGCTACTTTTTTCTTGTAGAGGAAAATATTTGTGTCTCGTGTAGTCTCTTGTTTGCTCCCATTGTCTTCTCTTCCTTGTGGATAAAGATATACCATCAAGAGGAGGCACTGTTGACAGTGAATGGTGTTCTTACATTTTGATTACCTCAGCTATAGAAACTCAGCTCACATTTGCTCTTTGGTCTGGCCTCAAGTATGGAGCATGAATATAGGTGTAGTGTACACAGTGAAATTTTATTGCTGTTCCTTTACATGGTTTTAATCAGGTAGCTTTTATTAATGCCTGTATTATATTCCAATTTGAGCTCCCCAAACTTCTGTTAGTAGACCAAGTCATCTGCCATGTTTTACAACTGTGAAGTAAAGCTTGATGGACATTTCTTAACCCAAGTATCCATGGCAATGTAAAGACGGGCTTGCTGTGTGAAAAATGAGTTCAGATAGATTGGATGTGTGATTGTTGCCTACTTTTGTGCATTATTTTCCAAACTTGAGGACAGAGGGTACAGTCTTATAAATGACAATTTCATCCCAGCCTTATAGCATTTTATATTTCTATTTTCTTTATTATATGGATTATGCTTGTACTATGAAGTTTCATAACTAAACATGTCAGTTTAGAGAGAAAATAATATTTTAAAATGTTTATAAAATGCATAAAGTAGTCATAATTACACACAAAAATCTACATAAAATAAAAAGTTAATCACAGAAATGTAATTTTCAATATTTGTTTTCTCCCACAATAAACAGTAGCTGTTATAGTCCAGTCTAACTTTAGCCACTAGGCAATTTCTATCTACATATTGCATATTGTATTTTGCATTATTGCATATTGCTATTTGAGTTAACATCGAGTGAGACCTAAGGAAAATATTTAACTGTCAGTCAGCTAATCAGAACTCATCTCATCTCTTCTTTTTTGTTTTTTTGAGACAGGCTTTCTCTGTGTAACCTTTGCTGTCCTGGACTTGCCTTGTAGACCTGGCTGGACTCAAAATCACAGAGATCTTCCTGCCTCTGCCTCCCTCAGTATTGGGATTATAAGCATGCAACACTGCACCCGGCTTCATCTCATCACTTCTACAGATAAATATCAAAGGTGTTTTTCTATCCAATCAACTATCTACTGTCAAGCTTCAGATATAACTGAGGTAACTAGAAAAAATGATGAATTGCTTCTATATCATATTCATTATTGGAAATTTTTCAATAATAAGGTTTAAGTCAATAAAATAATTAAAATGCTAACTAAGTGGAGTAACATGTACACAAAACCATCTTTGCTATAAATATGTAGATTAGAATATCAGCTATCTCCCATCCTCAAAATAGGAAAGTGTCAAAAAAAAAGTGCTGAAATGAAGGACACACATTTTTGGTCTGACTGAAATGACGATTTGGGTGCACAGACAGAATTAGAAAGGCTCTGGATTGTTTGTGCTGACAGAGCCAGGCACACACGGAACATCACAAAGAGATGGGAAACTGGTAGCTCTGATTTTGTGCAGGGCAGCAGTATCTCAAACATTTCAAATGATCTTCTTACTTGTGGCACTTTTCTTAGTTTCAAATAACCCATTTCCACTGAGAGTAGGGGAAGGCAGGTCTGAGCCGGCCTGGGTGGCTGCAGCATGTCGAGTGGAGAAGACATAATTTGAAGTGGGCAACCATGTGTTAAGATTTGAGAGTTGACTTCATTACTACATGTTCAATAATACCAGCATTCAAAACGGTCTCAAAAGTCACCAGGATAATAGCACTATTATCTTCCTAGGCAGTATCCAATATAAAAACCTGCTAAGCACATCTCCTCCTAAGCACAACTCGTCTCTGGTTTTAGAAAAGGTGGCAGTAAATTATCTCCGGAGAATGTAGAGTAAGACTGCTGCATTCTTTTTCTATTTGGCCTGCTTTTCTTCCTAGTGAGGGAAGATGATCCAGAGCCAACCACCCAGGAGACAATGGACGGTGGCGGGTGGTCTGGCAGGGAGGGAGAAAGAGAAAGAAAGGAAGAGAAACAGACAACAGCCTCTTTATAAAAGAAATCATCTGGGAAAAACTTGGTGGGATTTCAGATCACCCTCCATGTTAGTACAAAAATGAAGCTCCTTGAATTTTGTAGCAAATTTCACTTATCTACTTCAACAAAATCTTTTAAAGCGGATTTCTGATCTGTGGGACAACTAGAGGAAAGGTGGAGTGAAGGTGGCAAGACACAAATCAATGAGCACTCTGGGAGGATAATGAAGTAAGGCACACACACCATGTGCAGAGAGAACTCTAAAAGGTGCACTTATTACCATTGGTATGGGCGAAACTATCCCACAGAATTTCAGTAGGTATTCTGGGGAAAATCCTATGGCTGAATCAGATGGAGAAACACCTCACATTCTACACCCACCCCTCCTGGATGGCAGTGGACATTAGCATATTAAAGGCACACAGAATTCCTACTGTGAAAAGACTTGTTAGGTTTTTGTTTAACCCACTGCTTCCCAAATATGTTGTATCAAAAACTTCTTTTGGAGGGAAGGAGAAAAGCAAAAAATCAAATAGTATCCCAATGTAGACATTTCCTGGCGGAACACTTAGCAAGTATTTATGTAGGTGTTTCATCTCTATCAAATAATTTTGTCTTGAGCATAGACATAACTCACTGTGAAATGAGGTTATTTCTTTCCCTCTGATTTTACTTGCCTCAAATATTCAGATCATGGGTATGGCATAAATGAGACCACAGATCCAGAGCTTCCAAAGAAAGAATTTGATATTAATAATGCATGGTTTCAAAAGCAATAGAAAAACTTCCACATTAATTAATAGACAAGGATCAGTGTTCTCACTTTTCTAAATAGCACCCAAACAACACAAGCATAAAACCTTTTTATTTTACTCACAGATAAATTTAAAGAAGATAAATTTGGGGAGGGGGTAATAAATGGGAAAATTCCATTTATAAAGTCTGAAATGAGCTTTTTATAAATAACTCCCCCCCAATTAACCTTTATATAACCAATTAAAAGACATTTTCACCATATTTTCAATCTGGATTCCAAATGGAAATGTAAAAACATCTGTTAAGCCTAGCTCTAGGGGTGAGGGCTTTAAGTGCCTGGATTTATTTTAGGGGCAGAGATACAAGTTTCTACAAGAAATCTTATAAAAGCAGAGAATAAAAGCAGCCAATCTCAGTAGCACAAGAGTATTCCTGCCTGATTTGACCCTCTCTCCAACAAAGATTGAACATATTTGCTTTAAAAACGATACTAGCCATCACTCAATGTAAGATATTATTGCAGAAGAGCAAGGCATGTCTGCTGTTGTCAAGAGGCACTTACAGCTCCCTGGCAGAGAGACATCAAGTGATGCTGCATAACCTAGCCTTGCAGTGGCAGTTTGCTCAGTTCAAAATGATGACTCCAGGAAGCCTTTGTGCCTTGACTACAAGGAATCTTTAGAGAGGTTTTGATTTTGAGAGATGACATAACACCTTCCCCATAACTGATCTCTGTGTGTTTTACAGTGGCTGCCATATTCTGCACACTCAAATCACATCCCATCTCAAATGGTTGTCCTGAAATTGGCTCTAATTTTCTCAGTAATTTATTGTTCGATTTCTCAGCCCATGCTATGTGTTGATGAGCCAGGCAAACTTAAGAAGGGACTGAAGGATTAGGTTCCCATGAGAACAAGAACAAGGCCGTGTTTGATTGACTGCTGCTGAAATAGGGCATTTCACTAATTATGAATGAGCATTATGGAACTACCTCGACGGCAGCCTATGGCATCTCCATCTCTATTTGTGTTAACAAAAGCTGGTTGACTATAAATAATTACTATTAATAATGAAGAAACTACAAGCCATGGACTGTATATTTTTATAAGTTTGCTTTTTTATCTTATACAAGCAGGCATCAATTTACACAATAGATTTGTTTCTAGAAACTGCATGTAAATTGATGTTTTGGAAATTAAGCTATATTGTAAATACATGAGATGAGATTAGAATGTAGAGGAAACCTGTGGCAAATCATTTTCAAAGTGAAGGGTTCTTTTTAAGGGTGAAAAATGATTTTTCTATGTATTTGGAAATATACGCTAGAATCTTTGTGACAGCTTTGTGTCAAGTGGGAAAACATCTATATTCAGCTTTTCTTTTTTTCTCCCACATACATTTATGCATGATGACGATTCAATGACAAACATCATGCAATCAATCTACAACATTATAGGATGGACACATGCACGTATACTTTCTCAACTTTTTTCAAACATATTTGCCACAATTCATCTACTTTGTTGCTTACTTTATATTAAAAACAGTGGAATTCTACTTATAGGAAGCTATGCTTCATAATCTTTGTATCCATGGACCATTGCCTTCTTGGAATTAAACTAAGAGTCTTGTGCTGTATATTAAAACTTGAGAAGCTACTTAATGGCTTTAAAGCAAAAGTGTTCTTAAATGTTTGCAAAGTGTATAATAAAGCATCTCATCTATCATCTTTCTCTCTTGGTGAACAGACTTCATCACTTTTTTCCTACATTGAAATAAAAGACAATAAACCTTAATTTAGATATGATTGGAAAAGCCACGTTACTTTAGTACAGACCTATAATTTTTACTTAGAGCAATAGAAAGGTACATGCTTAAGAACAGCTATTATTCTATTATATTTTAATGAGGCCTTTAGGACTTTAACAGAAAAGAACATGAAAATTTGTTTATTTACACTAGTATACTTATTCCACTTATGGCTTAAGGCTCATAATAAAGCTGTCAGTAGTGAATGCACTGGATGTGAAATGCCAAGCTATATGGTAGGCTGGAAAGATTTAATTGAACCTCTTTTGATTCCACTCTACAATGTTAATTTATGTCACATTCAGAATCAAATTGCTAAGACATTTCTTTGCTCAAAATCATTATCTTCTAGAACCACTTTAGACCTTTACATAATATGCCACTTAGCTAAATTCCTTACTGTGTACTTTTCCTAGCAATAGAAATATCCTATTGGGCCTAAAGAAAACATGCTAAAACACACACAAATATTTTTAAACAGTGTACATTTACTTTATGGTAATAGGCTCTTTACTGAGTACTTAGGAATAAGGGAAATAGCACCTTAGTGGATTATCTTTCATAGTTCACTCAGCAATGTGTTTACTATGTCAATTACAATTATGTACTGATATATTTTGCTATACAGTGTGTTCAACAACGTGTGTCTTTTGAGATTCCATTCTTATTTTTAAAACCTATTTAAATATTACTTTATCTTTCCTCTCAGCAAAAAGAGAGCTTATTTCTCAGGGGACTCATAGTCAAGCCTGATAATAATTAAAAGCAGAATTGGAAATGTCTTTTTGACCAAGGAAACAGGAACAGATACGTTGGATCAGGAATAATATGCCCAGGCAAGAGGATAGATTGTTTATTTCACAGAATGAAACTTTATTTGCACTTTTTATTCAGATCATTTCCCATATGCATTCAAAGACCTAGAAATTTACAAAATGATTCTGTTTGGCTCATTAGAAATCTGGCAACACTCATATGATATTTCAAATGCGGTCATTCACAAATATATGTACCAAGCAATAAATTATGGCTCACAAATGATCAGAGCAGTGGGTTTAGAACACAGAATGCTTTGGGCCAGTCATATTGTTTCCCTCCATTGTTTTCTTTTTTCTTCCTGTGTAATCTCTGAGGAAGTATGGCCACTATCCAGGACAACTGAGTTCAAGTAGACTCTGGATTTGGAAATTGTATGAGCACTCAGGAAAGACAGGTTAAAAGGGCTATTTTGAAGTCAGTCAAACACAGGAAAAATGATAGATTCATTGTTATGAACTGTAAAAATTTGACAATCAACTCATGAATTTTGCTTATTAAACAGGAAAGCATGAGGGATAGCAGTGAATGCATAGCACTGGGCTGCAACTAGTTTATTTGATAATGAATAAGAAACATGAAACATGCAATATCAAGTGTAGCATTTAATATGTCTTATGTTTTAATTTTTAACACAACCAGGAAATAAAAGTAAAATGTCACTATGATAATGTGCTCTAATGATGCCTAAGAATAAGAAGGTGTCAAGCACCAAAAACGTATGAATGTATTTAAGATACTTCTCGTTATCATTAATATAAACCAAGCTACTCCTCTCAAAGTACTCTCCTACCACCAGTGCATGGGAATTTCCAAAGGTCTACTCCTCATCCACAACTAGTTTCCAAGAAGCTTAATTTGCTTGATATCTGTTGTATGTAGAAGTATGTTAACTTTCTTAACATTTCTACTCTGAAATTGTTCCTTTCTGAGAGTTAGGAACACACAACAAACACTTGTTACTGACATGTCAGAAAAGAGAGCAAGGAAGTATAAGGGAAGGAAAGAAAAGGATGAAGAAATGAACAAGAGGAGAGAGAGAGGTGAGGGGTTAAAGCAGAGGTTCTCAACCTGTGGGTCATGACCCTTTTGGGAATTTAATGACCCTTTCACAGGGGTTATCTAAGACCACTAGAAAACACAGGTATTTATATTGTGGTTCATAACAGTAGAAAAACTGCAGTTATGATGTAGCTATGAAAATAATTTTCTGGTTGGGGCAGTACAACATGTGTAACTATATTAAAGGGTCATAGCATCAGGAAGGTTGAGAATCCCTGGTCTAAAGAAACAAAAACAATTTGCCATGGAACCAGGGAATCACAGATGCACTCACAAATCATTGCAAAGGTCACCATGCCATGCTGGCGTTGGAACAGAAAAGTACAATGAAACCCCTAAAATTACCATTGTCCTAGTTCTTCATCTTCTTGAGAGGTAAGATGCATCATATTTCTTGTCTTATTTCTCTGACTCAAAAAAGTCATAGGATTCATGTCTTTATGCTACCAGGGCCATCCATAACTGTGTGTGCTCTTGAACTAAAAATCTGTCAATGTTCTTCTCTGATTTGTACAACTACCCAGATGCCTAGACACAGCAACCTATGCCTTGATTGTAGCTTCCATTGACATCTTAGCGTTAATGAGGTTTGCCTGGGATATACCTCCAGTAGTATATTCTCTGACTCTCTTTACATCTCTACTATGCATCTTGGCTTCCTGCCACCCTAAATACTGAACACCATAGTTATTTCTCAATAGCATAAATTGAGCTAAAGTTGATTTAAATTTCATGGAGAAAATATCTTTGCTTCAAACTGAAGCCAGTCATCTTTTAACACTTAAAAAAATCCATCCATATATAATCTTTGTCTTGTCTCCTTAATAAACTAAACATTATAATCAATTAACATATGGATTATTTTCATTAAGGGTCAGTCCTTGGCAATTGCACGCCACTTTTATTCAAAGTTCACAGCAGCAGTGCACTTCTACATTTCTTAGAGATTCTGTCAGGGTTTAATTTTCAAGGTACAGTTACCATAGTAACAACCTGGAATTTTAATCTACTAGTAAAGGGCAAGTCAGGTCACTTTTTAGGTCCTCTTCAATCTCAGAAATAAAAAGCATCATGAAAAAGGATGAAGACAAAAGCAGGCCCAACCCTAAATATAATGAACTTGTATGAACTATATGATTTTTTGAAAGTTTTTAGATTATTCTGCAAGGGCTTGAAGCATCATTACATTAAATAATGATTCAACAAATTTAACAAAGTTTGAATGTGTACTCTTTATGAGACATGCTTAAATATAGTATACCCTATATTTGTAAACTGCTTGTCATAGTGCATGGAATTTAACAGGTGACCGGAAGAGTTAGCATATTGGTGATATACAGTTTATTTTCTCTATTTTTATACTACACGATCTATACAAGTTACTTTCTGTGAATTTAGAAGGACCTTTCCAGTGTTCAGATGGCTTAGAGAATTTCTAGATGTTGTAATCATAAAGTGCTTTATTTTTTCCCCTCTGAAAAACCTAGGAATACTCCATATGGTTACAACATTGAAGCATCTACTTTGGATTTTTTTAAATGTAGGCAACATTTTGCAGAATCAAGTAAGTTAAAAAGCTAGGTAATGATCCACTTGGACTTTAGAGCAGCTTGATAAATATGTGTCTATTCATATTTTTTACACATGGATATCCAGTTACACCAGAACCATTTGTTGAAGAAGTATCCATAGGTGTGGGGGTTATTTCTAGATCTTCAATTTGATTCCTTTGATCCACCAGTCTGTTTCTATGCCAGTACCATGCAGTTTTTATTACTGTTGCTCTATAGTACAGATTGAAATCAGAGATAGAAATACCTCCAGAGGATCTTTTATTGTAAAGGATTGTTTTTAGCTATTCTGCGTTTTTTGCTTTTTTGTATGAAGTTTAGAACTGTTCTTTTAAGGTTTGTAAAGAATTGGGTTGGTATTTTGATGAGGATTTCATTGAACCTGAAGACTGCCTTTGGTAAGATGGCCATTTTTACTATGTTAATCCTACCAATCCATGAGCATGGGAGATCTTTCCATCTTCTGTGCCCGTTTTATCCCCCCTCCCCTTCAAGCCTCTTGGCAACATCCTTGCAAATGTCAATCAGATAGCTTTGGGACTTGTTCTTTTTGTGCTTATTGTAAATAGAAAAGGGTGAACCACAAAGACAGGCATTTCTCTGATTTTTCGACTTATTTCCAGTTGTAATTGTGCATCTGTGGTACTTTAGCAGCACTACTCCCCATTCAAAGGCTTTTAGCAGCTCTAAAAATGTGTCAAGAGTTTGACATTTGAACATGACATTCCCAATAATGTCATTGCAGCAAAAGTTCTGGCTAGGTTTGAGATTCTTGATGAGATGGGAAAACAGAACCAATAGCCTAGAAGTTCTTTGAGAAAATCAACAACATAGACAAACCTTTAGCCAAACTAACTAAACGGCAGAGAGACAGTACCCAAAGAACTAGCTTTTGCTTTTGTTGGTTCCTTGAATTGTTCTCTTTGTTTCTAATTTATTGATTTTTAGCCCTGAGTTTGATTATTTCCAGCTATCTACACTTCTTGGGTGTGTCTGCTTCTTTTTTCTCCTCTAGGACCTTCACTTGTGCCATTAAGTTGCTTGTATGAGATGTCTCTAATTTCTTTATTAAGGCACTTAGTGATGCTTTCATTATGTTCCATAAACATGGGTATGTATTTGCTACCCTATGGAATCTCTACACCCATAACTTGCCAAAATAACACTTAACTACACTGTCATATCCTTCATGAAGGAGCCAGGCATGAAGAAGCCAGGCATGAAGGACCCAGGCATATGGTATGCCTACTCTGCTGCCATGTTTTTTTCACCTAGGGCTGGAGGATTTAATAGAATTCTGATTGAGGAGTTCTGGACTTGTAATCATCTGGGAAATCTAGAAACAAGGCAATGTATTCTAATGAGCAAACCTTGTCTTCACTTCTAGTCCTGGCTATTCCTTAGGTGGGAGAATTTGAGCACACATCTTGTCCTCCTATGTCTGGTCTCTTCCCACCTGTTTTCCCTCCTCATGTTAATGCTTTTTATTTTTTTATATTTTATTTTTTATTTAAGTAATTTATTAAGATTACATCTCAATTGTTATCCCCTCACTTGTATCTTCCTGTTCCCCTCTCCCTCCCTCTATCACCCTTTCCTCTCTCCTAAGTTTGGGACAGAAGGGGACCTCCTCCCCCATCATATGATCACAGCCTATCAGGTCTCATCCTGGTAGCCTGCTTATCCTCCTACCAGTCTTGTGACAGAACTGCTCTAATTGCTCACAGAAGGCTAAGAGAGTGCATGGAAATGCTTTAAAATTATCAATCACAAGGTACATGGAAAGCATCTCTGATGGCAGTATTTTACAATCTATTAAGTGGAACGGGGTGTACGTGTGTCCACATTCATTTTACTAGATCATACAGCATTATAAGGCACTCATATTCTGAAATATAGAATGTTTGTGCATGTATGCAAACATGTGTGTGTTATAACAGCACTCTCTATTCTGCTAAAATTATTTTAAATTTTGTCTTGTATTAATTCCATGTGTTCTAGCAGTAATATTTACTTCAGTCTACTTATAGTTCAAAACACTGATGGAAACTCTAAAATATGCCACTGTGGTTGTTACAGATGGGAATTTTTTCTAAGTCTACCATGAGGATATAAAGCAACTTCCCGATGATCAAACAGGTTGCTAGGCATCAAAGGCAATGGTTAAACATCTCCTAAAAGCAAATCCATGTACTAGTTCTATATTTGTTTTGCTTTATTATGAAAAAAAGAGAGATTTCCAGAGAGCAATGTTGTTTGCATCACACGCTATAACACTTCATCTTATATGGATTTTTCATGATGATGTAAGTCCCTTGCAGGCATAGATCCTTCAGCTTCACTGTAGGGGACATTTTACAGTCCCAGTGATAAAATCTGTGTGCAGTCTCTGAGATGAGGAAGAATCTGCCTCCAGAGTTTCCACATTAGCATGCATAGTATAAACAGTAGAGGGGAGACTGAGCTCAGCAGTCTTATCTAGAATCCTGATTTCAATTCAATTGGTAGCTGTTATATAGGTCTGAATTGAGATTATACCTAATTCTAGGATATGAATTATACCCGGTTTCAAATGGCTACTTCCATAGTGCTCAAAGCTAGGCCTTAGTATTAAAAGAGCACATGTTTGCAATCAGTCCCAGCTTCACCCTATTCAAGAGTGGCTTCAGGTAACTTACTCTGAGCTTTGGTTTTTGCTTTTGTAGTGATGAGCAACTCCACAGGCTTGCTGTACATAAGAAAACCGAATGGGAAGGCTTGGAACATATTAGATACTCCATAAGTATGAATTAGTTGAGTTACTATTGTCTAATTTTACTTAGACTGTGAGCTCCTTGAGAGAAAGATGGGCAGCATTTAGCCTGAGTCACAGTATCTGGCCCAGAGAGTTTCACATAGTAGGTGTTAGCATTCTGCTTCAGTCTGCCTGCTTGTGATGTCACTGCTTACCTGCTATGGGCGCGTGACCCTGCCCAGGGCCATATGAAAGACAGACCCTCCATGTGTGCACTCTCTCTCTCCTCTACCTACTCTATCCTTACTTTCTCTCTCTCTATCTTCTCTCTCTCTCTAGGGTACCTCTCCCCCCTTTCCTTCTCCCTCCCCATGCTCACTTAATATGCTTCATATAATATAATATCTGTTGCCTGGCATCTTATTATCTTATCATCTTAATTTCTTTTTATTAATCGTAACAGTAGGTGCTGAACATATTTGTTGAAAGAAATGAAAACCTTAACGGATGAATGGGTGGATAGACGAATGAATGAATGCAAATCAACTAGACAAGTTAGTCGACTTTTTTCAGAAAAATTAAAAAAATTTTTTTCTAATTATATAGGTATCTCAAAATCCATCTAAAATACTCAAATGTTAATATAGTGTTGGAACTATGAACAACACCATAGAAATCAAATGTGATCTTTCAACTATATTAAGTAAGTAAAAAGATGTCTGATGTTGGAAGTAGATGACTCTAGCTCCTTTTAAGCGAGCCTCAGGTCTCAGTCTTGGCACCCATCAAGCCACAACAGCTTCTGCATGCCTTGATGTGAACCCTCCAAATGCCAATATTGCTTGTTGAAACATTAGCCAATATACAACTCTCAATATAAAATCCTCTTGATGTCTGATTACTCTTCTTAAGGACCTCATGCTGGTTCATTTCAAACTGTGAATTACCTTTAATTCACAGCTTGAACAGACTGCCAAATTTTGTTTTCTCTGCTTCCAGGTGGCTGTCCCTGATGCAGTGGAGAACTTCCAAAAATATATTAAGTCCTTTGGAAAAGTTGGCAAGATGTGATATACAGGGCATACAAGAGAGGTTAAAAAGGAGCTCTGGCAGGTTTTTAATTTTAGTTCAAAAAAATGGAATGGTTGCAAAGACTGAAAGTCATTGAGATTACCAGATTTTTAGGGAAGTAAGTTGTTGGGTTAACTCAAAGTGATGATTAGCATTGCTAAATTTCAAGTACTAAAGCATATATTTTGATTAAGAATTAATCTGATTAAGAAAATAACATTTTTCTGCTACAACACAGCCATTTTGCTACCAAATTACATCCAAGTAGCAGACCAAATATCTCCTTAGGAGAGAACATCTGAAATTGCTAGAGAATTGTAGGTTATTGCTGTGCAATAAGGCAGAGCAGCTCAGAAATCTCAAATCAGACTCTCAAAGGAAACATTTTTGATGATGAAAGTTTTGGCAGGAGGATGGTCATGGCTAGAATGAATGTGAGGATTTTTGTTGTAGTTAAATCGGTGAAAATTCATCTAAGAAATAATGTTTTGTTTCTATCAGTTATCGCACTCTGAAAAACACATTCTCATAAACTTGCTATTCTCTATGGTAATGAAGTCTTCATAACATTTAGAGAAACTTTAGAGATGATGATAGTTGAGTTGAGTTAAATAAAGCACTTTTATCAAGTTTTGTATCTTACAAGGCAGAGGATATAATTTCTTGTGGGACTCATTTCTACCAACCAGCTCTACAAGTCTCTTTAAAGGCTTGTATCAGGACGCAGAGGCCAATATGCACCCCCACCCCTGTTTCTTTTCCTCTCTTTCTTAATTTTTTTTTTATGGAGTCAGTCTCATTTGGCTCAGGTTTAGCCTCAAATCTCAATAACGTGATTCTCTTGTTTTTATATCCCATGTTCTGTGATTATGTACCAATAAGCCTAAACAAAAGGTCAAATTGTTGTATCAAATTCCTGAACCTATCAGATAACGTGTAAAAGGACAGCCCACTCTTGAAGGAAGTGAGGAAGATTTTAACACACACACACACACACACACACACACACACGCACGCACGCACGCACGCACGCACGCGCGCGCGCGCGCTCTTAGCCTACATTTAGATTATTTTATCTGAAAGACAGTTACTCTCTGTAGCACAAATGTCCTTCTGAGATAAAGGTACATGGTTAATTTATCTTCCAAGCAGTCTGCATAAGCTTTAAAGACAAAGACTGGATTATAGCTTCAGTGTGACTGATAAGATCATCCTGAAAGGTGTTATCACAAATACAATGGGCATTATTTAATGTTTCTGCCATTCATGTACTAGCATAGTTTCCTTGCTTACTACCTAGAACTACATGCATGAAATTTGCTCATGCCATAAACATATTAACTATGCTTATGGAGACTGTGGCTGGATATAGTTAATCTGACCTCACATGGCCTATCATCAATTCTCTGGATTCATGGCTGTATTTTCAAACACACAGTCAAACACTATGAGTGGAGGTATTCGTTTTACGGCAAGGAAAAAGCATCATGATTACATCTAAATTTATATTGGGGCTTGTATAGAAACTATCCAGACACTGTCAATAGCATGCCTTACAACACAGAATTGCTTGGAGAGGAGGGGCTCTGAATGGTTTCCAGGTGGGCAGAGTGCAAATGCTAATAACCAAGTTTAACAACTTGGTATTTAGAGTTGCTGTCTTCTCATCAGTACTCACAAAACAATAGAGTTTAAAGGCTAACTGAACGGACACTGATGGGTTCATGGAAGATATCTATAACTCTTCTCCAGGCAACTGAGTATATCTCATCTGTTGTTAGTGTTGTTTTTAAATGCATCCCAAAATTCAAATATAAAGAGGCAAGTGAAAATGTTGTAGTGGCAAGTGCTTGATGTATCACGATCAATTTGATGAAACCATGGAGAGAAAACACAAGTTTTGTTACCTCCTTTATTGGCCCTTTGTGGGTTTCTTAAGAATGTAAATAATAATAATAATAATAATAATAATAATAATAATAATAATAATAATAATAATAATAATTTATCTGGTGTATCCAGTAAGAGCCTGAATTTAGTAACTGCTATATACAGAATGCACATGACATTTGTGCTCAAACATACAACTTGTATATTCCTAGGAAAAATAATTAGACCTTTTGACATTCATACTTTTTCCTTTTGGGGGAAACACAAACCATTTATAGAGGAGATTAGAAACTATTGGATGTAGAAGATCTGAGGAAGGTCATGTTAAAGAGTATAACTCAGTCTCACAGAGGACAAAGAATGGCAGTGGAGGCGAATGGCAGTGGAGGCAGCTGACAGCAGGTTTTTCAGCCCTCTAGAAATTATTAAGGATTAAAGTAAAAGACCCTTTTATGTAGTTAAGTTTAATTTCTAAAGAGTGTGCTTATATTTGGAGTCTAAAAAAAGCTTTTGTGGGCGGACACATATGTGTATACACATTTGCTCATTTAGTTTCCTAAATTCCATATAATGGACTCTGTATACTTTAAAATAAAGATAAATTACACTGTGGTTTAAATTTGTGTCTTCTCCATCCAGTGTTTTTTGCCAATTCCATGACTGCCATGGAACAGAGACTCCTAAATTCACCCAGTCAGATTCTCTTATCTCATGAAAATTTACAGATTCAATTGGAGCAGGTAAGAGCCCTATATATATGTCAACAAAGTAGAAAAATACTTATTTCTCCAGAAGGCCACTTAAGGGCTTGGGTTTGCTTAAGGAAAGAGTAGCAAATATTAAGAACAAATAGGGAGCCTGAGTAGTTGCAAGCCTGAACTCAGACCCATTGAGTGATCACTGGATTGGTGCCCATGTGTACGTTTCTTGTAAGCAATCAGCACTTAAATGGAAGATCTACATCTTATCAATCAGACAAAGCAAACCAAGCTGAGGACATGAGTAGATTATCTTCTCAGTATTTAAGAGATTCTTTTTCCCAAGGCTCTAATCTCTCTCTACTGTACTAAGCAGTAGGCAATGTGCCTGAGACACTTGCTGGCCTTGAGTGGGTGTTTCCCATAGTCTGTTTCTCTTAGGAGTTACTTGTTACCACATTCCAAACACTGGAAGTTGGTCTACACTCAGAATGCTCCTAATCATCCTCAGGATTACCGTGCCAAATGGACAATCTTAAAAGTTGGCTTAAGAATATACTGAGGTAAAATGTAAGAAAACAATAATGATGACTGGGCTGACAAGAATTTGAAAGCTAAAATAAAAATAATTTCATTACAACTCTCATCTTCCTGGTGTTAAATCAATATATTTCCATAATATTGGAAGTATTTGAAGTACAGTCTGATGGACCATACTTGGAGGAGGCTCATTCATAAAACAGACTTAGAATCTTCAAGTCTTAGTAACACTTACTAGAGAGAATTTTAGTCTTACTGTCTGCACTATACACCATACAGTAAAATGCTGTTGATTTGAAATGCAGCTTCCAACTTTAAGCTTCCCTTGACAAGCTTGTATTAGGTGTATATCATGGAAATATTTCAGTCTATGGCATAAGCAGCATATTTCATGATGGAATTCTAACAGACAATACTTTAGGAGTAAGATCATTTTGCCATTAAAATACAACATTACATTCTCCCTTGTTTGCAAACTTGCACTGACTTCCCGAATGTGTGTTTATGTATATTATATTTTACAGGAAGAAGATGGTAATTTAGTGGTGGCATAAGGAAATAAGATTCATGGCTCATTTATAACAATAAAAAGAGCAGTTTATGTGATTGATGAACATGAAATGCATAATATCAGAGATGTTTTGACTTCTGTATTTCCATTAATGTGGCAATTACATTAAAAATGTGGATTTATTACTCCTTTTCCTTGTTTTTATTATACTGTAAAATTGAAGACTTCTGATTGTTAAAGTTGAGTTTTAAATTACAAGGTACAGGCCAGCTTCAAAAACTAACCAAAACAACAACAAAAAAGTACTTGTGATGAGGTCAGAGCTTTGTGAGTGAATTACTACTTTGCAATAAAAATGTGGAGTGTAAGCACCATTGGCTATGTCTCAGTCTAGTTGGAGTCATTCCCAGTTTTATACAATTACTCATGATCTTCCAAAAGGTGAGCAATTCACTTCAAGTGTGTCACTAGGCCACTTGTGTGCCATAAATTATTTCATTTTTAAAAATTTCAAATACATATTATTACACAGAAAAGTTAACTTCCATTTTCAATTATCAGGAAGGAAAGAAGTTATGACAGAAATACCCCAATTGATATACTTTTGGGCAAATGGATATTTTTTTAAAAAAATCTACAATAGTTAATCTGAGGAAATTGGTTTTCTATAAATTCTTCCTCTGGTTGACATTAATAAAAAATAAAGACAGTGGAAAAGTGAATTGCAAAGCTTTAACTTTTAAACTTCATTCTGGTACTATGCCATTTTTTCCCCCAGTCTTCCTGGTTGTCCTTGTTTGGCTGTAATATACAGGTGACAAATGATCTGCAAACAGTGGGGGCTTGGCAAGCCACATTGCCTTTCAAGCCCATTCTTTGCCCTACCTGGTAGCTGAGGATGGCTTTTGTTTAGAATGATGTCTGTACCCAAAGTTAAATGAACCTCAATACCTCATCAAAATGTGGGGAACCAATATCTAGATTTTTTTCACTGAAGTCACAGTTGTTTTCACTTATTGATTGTATCTACATCATTAAATACCCAATTACTGACCGAATTCATTTTTTACTCCTACTTGCTGACCACAGGTACTTTAATTTAAATGATAGTGTCTGCTAAAATGCATATTTGACACACTTCTCCAGGAGATGACAGTACAAGGTGGGATTTTGGAGAGATAAGTCTGTCCTGTAGGTGAGCCTTCATGAATGAGATTTGTGTCTTTGTAAGAGCCATTTCAGAGCGACCTCTTGCCACTTCTAACATATGAGCTTAGAGAGAAAATAAGGCTATCTCAGCAGATACCATTTCTACTGGTGACTTTACCTCTGATCTCTAGAATCTAGAACTGTTAGAAATCCATGTCATATGGCATGTTAAGACATATATGTTATAGCAGCTGAAATGCACGAAGGGAATGCGGGCTTGATTACTGCTTTACTAACTTGAAACTAGGAGTTCATAGTCTCAAAGAAACAAAAAACAAGGGAGCAGTAGCTCAACACTGGGTTGAAAGGCCAAATACTCACGACTTGAGTGGTACTGACTTTGTAGAAGCTCTGCTGCCTGGGTCACTCCACTCTGAATAGAAAAGACACAAACAATTACCGTTCATGCTTCTACAGTCACATGAGTATTTATAAAGAAATTATTTTCCAAATATGTGGCCCTCCCAGAGAGTTTCATACTCTTCTGTCATAATAGTAGATGAAAATAGGAACTAGAACAGTCAATCAGAGTAACCTTTTGTTATCATTATTCTTTCTTGTTTTAATGACATTAAGGAGAAAAGAGGGAAATAGAAAGGGAAGTAAGAATATGGATGATTGGCATAAAGAGGAAGTGGAAAAACAAAACCCACTTACTTTGTAAGGTGAATCCTGGAGTCAGATGCTGAGATTCCTGTAAGGGGGAAAATGTACAATACAGACATTACTAAAATGATACAGGGGTAAGGATAGTTATCTGTTATTGTTAATGTTTGCAAAAAAATCGCTGGTGACATTTACATTAGTCAAATTTCTATGTGTGGCTGTATTTGTACCTACTAGCCAAAGCCAACTTAATATAATTAAAAGTAAGAATAATGTCTATTTGGAACTGCATGCCACATATGAACAAATGGCCCATATATAATTTAAGTGTATAACTTATCTCTTAGCTAGGCAATGATGCCTCCGAGAAAGTCAAGGGGACTTGGTTCAACCAAACAGATGATCATGGTTTTTGTAAAAGTGTAAATATGATTGTAATTAATAAATATATCAAGTTTCTCCCTTGGTTAAAATGCATTTTTTTAAATGTGCAAATTTTAACTTATTTCAAAAGTTGTGATTATCAAACTGTATTACAAGCCTGTTGAGGTACAGGGAGTAATTTGAATTATGTTAGTAGACTATATTAGTTAAAGGGTTTAAATTTTATTTTAAAGTCACTCTTCACAAAATGCATTCACTGTTTTGAGAAATCTAGACTTGGACTCACAAGTCTTTCAGGGAGGGTGGCACACCTCTGCAGAACTTGATAAAAATTTCAGGCAAAGTCATTGCAATAATGTTCAGGGGTTGTTTGAATGAGAATGTCCCCTATGGCCACTGCGAAATACCTTTGTCCCCAGTTGGTGGTGGTGCTTGGGTAGTTTTAGGAGGTGTGGACTTGCTGTAGGAAGTACGCCAATGGGGCTGGGGTTTGAGACTTCAAGGTTATGTGCTTTTATCAGTTTACTCTTTAAGACTGGAGGTAAGAGCTCTCTCATCCTTCATACCTGCCATGTGTCCTTGTCATGATGGTGAGAGATTTTTTACCCTTCTGGAACCATAAAGTGCAAACAAGCCCTTCCTTCTTTAAGTTGCTTTGGTCATGATATTTTATCACAGCAATAGAAAAGTAACAAATATATCAGGTCATACACAATACTTAATGGACTCAGTAGAGAACTGTCAAGGACTACAGAGCAAAACCAGAAGCAGTCAACTCAAGCAAGGTTCTGGGTTCCATTGCTATCACTGCAAAGACAATAAATATATAATTGGCTTTATCATAGTCATTGTTTTATATAATGTATTCATTAGGTTGAATCTTATACTATACAGTAGCAAAAAGATCACAGCATGATTTGTCTTTAAAAAAAAAATAGGCCAAGAACCATAGGACTCTGCTGTGCTTTATCCGACAGTCATGTTTTCAGTCTATTTATTGTACCTGTTTCACATGAATTTTGACTTCTGTGATGATCACCCCAGAAAACTACAGTTAACTCAACAAGAAGTAGGAAAACCCTCTCAGCTAAAGATTGTCACTAATCTATTCATAAAGTTTATTGTTCAAAGGATTCTAAAACTTATAAAGACCTGCCTTTTAAATATTTTTGTTTGGTACTGTAAACCTTATAAAAAAATAAACAAAAAACAAAAACAAAACAAAAGCATGTGTTGGGTAGGTAAGTGGGCCCAGGGGAGGACTCACAATTGTTTAAATAAACTGATATAGCACCAAACTAGATCCTAAATATCTATGTTTATACTTATAGGCAAATGTCACCCCCATCCTTCCTTAATTAGAGAAGCTTCTATTTGTAATGAATGTAGGTGAATACAGTCTCATGGCAGCCCAAGATACTAAGAATAGGTGACAGATGAACATGCAGTCTTAAACAAGACATTTATGCCACCCTCCGTAAGGTAGAAGGAATACTGAGAAAGAGAATGAAGTACTGTAAGAGCCAGAAGAGAGCGAGAAGGGCTGTGAAATGCTATCTTCAAGACACAGCCCCAAAATTACAAACATGATCTCATAGCAGCTATGGCTGCCTGCACTGGGCCAGCACAAGACAGGTCTGTCAAATGCCAATTGTGGATTGGGGAGGGGCTTATGGAATGTAACTTTCCTGCTGAATGAAGTATTAGCAACTGGTGGATTCTAAGGGAGGAATGGTCATTGGCTTGACTTGTGAGCCAAACAGTGGACCCACAAGAATCAAAAGAATAGTTCTTAAGCCCACAACTACACGGAAGATCTTTGTTAAAATCACTGGAGTCCCAAAATAAAACAAAAAAAGACATGTTTGTGGGTAACGATCTGTTAGGGAAGAAAAGGCTTTGACAGATGTGGAAGGAGAGTTGAGGGCTAGTAAAAGTAAATAGAATGCACTATATACGCATCCACATGAAACTGTCCAAAACAAATTAATCAATAGAAAGAAAAGTCATGGAACACGGACCTAAAAAATTGTGTTACTGTATAGGATCACAGGTTTTACCATTACATTTCTGTACATTTATATTATTATACATTTCTTATATTTACCTTCTGAATACTGTGTTTTGTATCTCTGTCTCTAGAGAACTAACTGTATTTTGACAAAAAGTCTCTAAGATGTTGAACCAGTAGATCCTATCATTAAGAAAATTACAGATGTTGTGGTGGTTTGAATAGGTTTGGCCCCACAGACTCATGTGTTTGAATGCTTGGCCATAAGGAGTGGCACTATTAGGAGGTGTGGCCTTGTTAGAGAAAGTATATCAATGTGTAGACAGGCTTTGAGGTCTTACACGCTAGCCATGCTCAGTGTGAAACACATCCACTCTCCTTTTGGCTGCCTGCAAGTCAAGATGTAGAACTCCCAGCTTCGTCTCCAGCACCATGACTGCCTGTATGATGCTATGCTTCTCACAGTGATAAGAATAGACTAAACCTCTGAAACTATAAGCCACCTCCAATTAAAAGTTTTCCTTTATAAGAGTTGCCTTTCATCATGGTATCTCTTCACAGTAATGGAAACCCTAACTAAGATAAATGGCATGGAAGAGAATTTATTTGTAGAGGTCATATCACTGGGAAAGACCAAAAGTTAAAGCAGAAGGGTACATTGAAAATGGAAAAACGTCTGCCTAAAAAAGGGCAAGTTTGGATGCAGAGTCGACGGCCATACTCTGCCAAGACAGGGTAAGCAAGTCCTCAGTAGTTCCTGCCTCACAAATATATCTGTCAGATATATTGGGCCAGAAGGCTGAAGATGATGCTCCAATGTTATAGAGAATTTTGGGTGACTGTTCAGTCAGCAAACTCTGTCATCTCATTTGGAAAGCTGCAAACCTGTATTCCCTGTATACTCAGGTAATTAATTTTATTCCTTCTCAAGTCTCTTATGGGGTTGAAGACCAGATAGCTTAGTTTTACAATTAAGATTAGTTGTTTAGGGGGTAAGATGTATTTAGGTCTAGATACATGTTTTAAGTTGATAATGATGAGATATGTTAGATATTGGTTTACATTCAGAATTTTAGACTCACCAAGATAGAACGGATGTTTTCTTCAAGGCTGCCAAGTACTAATAGCCAAAACATTATGAATGTAACTTATATATAATATGCATATATTATATATAATTCCTGACTGTTTCATGGTTCTTCTTGCTATATGTAGTTTATTGTATATATGTGTAATAATATAAATGTATATGTAAAAATATTTAATAAAAATTAAAAACTTAAAAAAAATGGCATAACAAAGCCATAACTTAAAAATCCACACAAGTTTATGGCCATTTAATGGGAGGAAAACATTCATCCTATCTGTTCCTTGAGGGGACAATTATGGCATACTATGTTATTATAGCACAATACAATAACTGATGCTGATAATAATATCAAAGTCATGAAGAAACACCAAACCATGTTCAACATAACCTTTTAAAGATGGCAGGAAAATATTAATTATACTTTATAATAATTTCCATCATGTGGATTCTGTTAAATTATCTAATAATTTCAATTATCTGGGAAATCTTTCTTAGATACATTAAAATGAGTTACTAACCATTTGTATCAGCTTAACTTTAAACAAGTATTTCTATCTGCTCAAAAAGATTTTTACTACAGAGATGCTGGGTAAGCGTAGATTTGTACCTTCAGGAAATTGAATACAGGTTCCAGAGTTAATCAAAACAAACATCTGACAGGAGAGTAAAACATAGGGTCTTTATATTTTTACTGTAAACTTGTTTTTAGAATGCCCTTTATACTCAATCAGTTGTTTCAGTGCACTAATGTAGCGATGCATGAAATAAATAGGAGGAGGAAGTCATTCCACAACTTTGTATGACTGATGTTATATATTCTTGACATTGATTTTAATGATAATCTGGACAAGCCATTTATAAACAAGATATACAAATAAAAAAAACCTTTTGAATGTAGCCAACATCACTGTACATAAATACGTAACACTATATGTCATGGTCCTGGAAAAAATACACTATGTTCATACAATAACTGTTATTGCATGTAGTACTAAGAAAGTCATCACAGCTGGCCTAGCAGTGGCTTGGGAGGCCCTATAAATTGGTGGAAATTTTAGGTGGAGGGAGGAGGCCACTCATGGAACAGCTACTGTGGGCTGAAGTTGGAGGCAGTCAGCTGTACCAGCTTGGCTCCTTTGTGGAGAGGAGCAAGGACACAAGAAACTTGATTGCCCAGAGTAGCCACAGTCCCTGCCAGTTGCCCACATGTGACGCGAATCTGGGATTTCTGGGATGTGGAAGTGGGGACCCCAGTAAACAAACACAGCTGTCCAGTGACAGTCCCAGTGGTACCACTGCTGGCAGCCAAGTTGAGATCGAGGGAACAGGATGGGGATGGTTCTGGTTGGTGGCCAGTTGGTAGACGTGGCAGATGGCAGACTGCAGTCTTTATTTTGGAAGACGGGACCAGACTCATCACCTTTGCAACGCCTACTATGTTTTCAGGGAGAGCAGGGGCTGACCACATTGGCCTTTATGTCAATAAAGAATCTTTATCTTATCAAAAAAGCCACCAGACAGAAATATCATATATGACAGAACATAATGAGGTTGAACTATAGTCACAAACTCAAGTAAGGATCTTTATAAATAACCACTTTATGACAATTGTATGAGCAGGAGCACCTATAGGATCCAGATTTTAGAGTTGTCAGCTAACTTTTTCCACAACGCGCTGGGAAACATATGGTCTTTGTCATCATTGCTCAACTCTACCATTATAGTGTAAATGACTGTGGCTGTGTTCCAAAAATGCTTGATTCTTTTTTTTAATTTTATTTTATTAATTTATACATATTACATCTCAATGGTTATCCCATCCTTTGTATCCTCCCATTCCTCCCTCCTTCCCATTTTCCCCTTACTCCCCTCCCCTATGACTGTGACTGAGGAGGACCTCCTCCCCCTGTATATGCTCATAGGGTATCAAGTCTCTTCTTGGTAGCCTGCTATCCTTCCTCTAAATGCTTGATTCTTATTACTCAAAATAATGTCTTATTTTTTCTTTTGATTTCATTTATCATTTTAAGATGCAAATATCCAAGTGAGCCAGTGCTAGTTCTGTTCTATAGGTCATTTGCCTGTGCCAATCTTCTCCCAAGGACATTGTTGCTCTCATGGTTCTTCTTAGCATATGTTTATTCTCTTCTTTATGAGGATTTATATTCTCTATAAAAATTGAGGTATTTTCAGTTTGTGATTAGTAAGCATATTTTTACTGAGAATTTATAAACTGTGTTTATCTTTGTAAGTTTACAGATTAATAAGTTACTTGACTTGAAAATCTCTCTCTCTCTCTCTCTCTCTCTCTCTCTCTCTCTCTCTCTCTCTCTCTCACACACACACACACACACACACACACACACAGGTACAGATGAAGAAAATGAAACTTAGAGAACTTCAAAAAGATTAAGCAGCATACAAGGGGAAGAATTAAAGGCATCCATGATTGTAGTTCTCTCCTTTAGATGAGCTCTGACATAGCTTAAAAACAAGACTGGTTTACAGAGGGTAATTATCACCCAGTTCTGGTATAAGCACAGGGAAGAGAAAAAGGAACTCACTGTCTTAGGTGTATTGAACAGAGAAAGCCACATTTTAGAAGACAGAAGGTGTACTTCAAACTAGGGCTTCAGCATGTGGGTGGAAAAACACTCTGAGAGATAAACTGATCCCTAGACTCACAACATCTAGATCTCGAAACTAGATTCTGAAAAATTGTTTTCTTCTCTTTCCTTTTTTTCCCCGCATTTTGTATTTTTAAAAAATTCTTTCTTTTTAAATTTTTTTATTTTTTTGTTTTTTCAATACAGGGTTTCTCTGTGTAGCTTTGACTATGCTAGACTCACTCTGTAGACCAGATTGGTTTGAACTCACAGAGATGCCGCCTTGCCTCTGCCTCCCAAGTGCTGGAACTAAAGGTTTGCACCACCACAGCCTGGCTTAATTTGTATTTTTTCTTTCTCCTCTTTGTTCTTTTCCCACTAAAGTGTCCCCTCAATTGAGACCTCTGAAGTACCTTACTTAACGATCTCAGCTTCTCCTCTGTAAATTGCACATTATCAAATTACCTATATCTCTGAGTTCTAGAGATGATTGGATTATTTATTCTATGTGAAGTGCTTAAAATGAGTTGAGATATAGAAAAGAATGTCAAGACCAGGATAATCTATGGGGCTGGGTTGGAAGAGTATGAGGGAAGGAAGGAATGTCATATACCCAGAGTGGGTATCACACTCTGGGAAGTACTGTTTAGCTTTGATTCCATTCTGAGGAAAGATGTCTAGTGAAACGGAGTTTAAATGACAGATGTTGTTAAAAAAAAAAAAACATGAACATAAAATCTGAAAAGTATGATTTTTTTAAAATTTTATAAATACGACCAAAGTACTTGCCCAGCTTCCAGGTCATTTCACAGTAAGGCCCTCACTTCCCCAGAGTTTACCTCCAATTTAACCACTCAATTCAATGCGCATCAACATGTGTGTATACGGTAGGCATACCTGTGCGGATCATACCACCCTTCATTCTTTTCTGCCAACCTTCTCCAGGCACCACTCAGAGTCATAATAAGTTTGTAAATGTTACCACCTCCATAATAACTACTTCCTGGACTCCAAAAGGAAGAATCATATACTGTTCAGAACTTTATGTTTTCTTTGAAGACTTACACATTGTTTAGTCCTTTACCTAAGTCAATAGTGTGATATTCTAAATTCCTAAAATTAAATGCACTTCAAGCTCTTGGTAAATCATTTCTGAATAAATCAATGATAATAGGAAGGAGGGAGGATGGATAAAAGGAAGAAATATTCTTTTAAATTAAATTATTTTATTAGAGTAGCCACATATTTTCCTTTTATTGAAAACAGTTTTTTTCCTCAACATAAAACCAGAGACACTAAGCCACTTAGAAGAAAAAGTGGGAAAGAGCCTGGAACATATTGGCACAGGAGACAACTTCCTGAACAGAACACCAACGGCCCAGGCCTTAATGTCAGCCATTAATAAATGGGACCTCATGAGGCTGAGAAGCTTCTGTAAGGCAGGAGACACTGTCAAGAGAACAAAGCGACAGCCTACAGACTGGGAAAAAATCTTCACCAACCCTACATCTGACAAAGGTCTAATATCCAAAATATATAAAGAACTCAAGAAATTAAACACCACCAAACTGAATAACCCAATTGAGAAATGGGGCTTGGAACTAAACAGAGAATTCTCAACAGAGGAGTATCAAATGGCTGAGAAACACTTAAAGAAATGCTCAACCTCCTTAGTCATCAGGGAAATGCAAATCAAAACAACTCTGAGATTCCATCTTACACCCATCAGAATGGCTAAGATCAAAAACTCAAGTGACACCACATGCTGGCGAGGATGTGGGGAGAGAGGAACACTCCTTCATTGCTGGTGGGAGTGCAAACTAGTACAGCCACTTTGGAAATCTATCTGGTGCTATCTCAGAAAAATGGGAATAGGGCTTCCTCAAGACCCAGCTATCCCACTCCTTGGAATATACCCAGAAGATGCTCCAGCACACAACAAGAAAATTTGCTCAACCATGTTCATAGCAGCCTTATTCATAATAGCCAGAACATGGAAACAGCCTAAGTGTCCCTCAGTAGAAGAGTGGATAAAGAAACTGTGGTACATATACACTATGGAATACTACTCAGCTATTAAAAACAAGGAATTCCCGAAATTTGTGGATAAATGGATTGAGCTAGAAATGATCATAATGAGTGAGTTAACCCAGAAGCAGAAAGAATCAAATGGTATATACTCACTTATATCTGCATACTAGCCCAAGGGGCAAGTCCCACGAAAGCCTTCCCTTACCAGGAAACTGGGACAGAGGGGAAGGCATCCTATTGGGACTCTAAATGAGAGACGCATGGGAGAATAGCAAAATAAAAGGATACAGATGGTCCTAGAAATCTACAAGTAGAACAATATGATAGGCAGATTTGGGCCCAGGGGTCCCGCTCAAACTAAGGCACCAGCCAAGGACAATACAGGAGGTAAACTTTAAACCCCTTCCCAGATCTAGCCAATGGTCAGAATATTCTCCACAGTTGAGTGGAGAGTGTGATACGACTTTCTCACGTACTCTGGTGCCTCACATTTGACCATGTCCCCTGGAGGGGGAGACCTGGGGGCACTCAGAGGAAGGACAGCAAGTAGCCAAGAAGAGACTTGATACCCTATAAGAATATACAGGGGGACGTAATCCCCCTCAGGAACAGTCATAGGGGAGGGGAATAATGGGAAAATGGGGGGGGGGGGAGGAATGGGAGGATACAAGGGATGGGATAAACATTGAGATGTAACAAGAATAAATTAATTTAAAAAAAAACAAAAACAAAAACAAAAAACAAAACAAAACAACAAAAAAAAAGAGTTTTTTTAATCATTTGATCTATTCTGATTACAGTTTTCCTTCCCTGTACTCCTCCCAGTTCTTCCTCCTCTCTCCTCCCCTCCCATTCAGATTCAGTCCCTTTCTGTCTCTCATTAGAAAGATAAAGACTTATAAAAGATAACAACAAAACATAACAAAGTAAATTATAGTAAGATTTTTTAAAACAACCGAAGGAAAAGAACCCAGGAGAAGGCACAACAATCAGAGATCCACTTGTTCACACAGTCAGGAATCCCATAAAAAGACTAAACTGGAAGCCATAATATATATACTCAGAGGACGTGGAGCAGACTCCTGTCAGCCCGGTGCATGTGCACGCTGCTCAGGCTCTGTGAGTTCATGTGAGCTACAGTCATATTGATTTAGAGGGTCTTGTTTTCCTAGTGTCCTCTATCCTGGCCTCTGGTGCTTACACTCTCTCTGCCTCCTCTTCTGCAAAGCTCCATGAGCTCTGAGGGGAAGAGTTTGCTGGAGACATCTCATTTAGAGCTGTGGGCTCCAAAGTCTCTTTCTTTATATATAATGCCTGGGAATAATAGCATCTTTTAAGTCAAACAAAACAAAACAAAAACTGATGGTGATAAATTGTTACTGGAAGCTGGTGAAGAAGTAGTTATTTCAAGTCATGACAATAGAACTACAGAGGAATAAGTTCAGCCTGTGTGGTATCTTGGTTTGTAAAGATCAGTCTGCTGGTAAGAAAGGACTGGAAAGTGACATGGAAAACTGAAAACTGAGTGATGAGATCTATAGGTAGAATGGTGAGTTGTTTGTCTAGTCTTTAGAGGGCAATCTTATCCTCTCATTCCTTAGCTCTGGGTACTATATATTTGGACAGATGTAGGGCCCATGTACTGAGACATGTGTTGCTTTAAAGACTCTTTTTAAAAATAATGTGAAATTTGTGGTATTATTATAAAGACAAGAGAAAATTGTGATTTTTAATATTATTAACAATAATAATATTATTATGAGTTATTATGAATTATGATGAAGGCACCAAAAGACTAGTGTTACGTTATAATCATGAATCCATCTAGAAGATTGGAAACTGAAGGCAAAGGAGAATGAGGGACTCAAACTAAGCTGCTGTAAGACAGCTGGATCACAAGCCTCCCTCTTGATTGTGAAGCTAAGTACCTATCTCACAAAGCCTGCTACCTGGTGATAATAATTTAGAGGCACAGGGAGCACGTCTCTTCCTGTTTCAGCCTTAGAGACTCTGAGCTTTGGAAGACAGCAGCTCCATGTATCCCCTGTGATGTGCCTCTTCTCCACACTGAGATATTCACACCACACTCATTTCCTTCTTGGAAACTTTCAACTTTTGTTTCACACGTCCATCCCTGAATTCTGTCACTATCTCAGATGCTCCCAAGGCAGGAATCCTGACTGTCTGGGACTTTTCCTGTTCCAAGTATGTTATGATAGCTCCAGGAAGGGAGCTTGAATCTGGATTCTCTGATACACATCTTCCATCAATGCAGCCTAAGAGGTGGTAACAAGGTGATGTGCACCATCTTTATCTTTTTCCTGCAAAGATGAGGCAGCTAAATAGTATTCCTTCATTCATAGAAGTTTCTATGAAATGGCTGCCTTGGTTCTTCTATGCCAATCATCCAGTGTATTTGTAAGTTCATAGCTCCAAGCAGAAAAAACCCTCTGTTATCAGGATTCACACCTTCTCAGCTCTTTAAAGCAGTCTTTGAAAAAGAAGTGCTGTTCAAATCTTGCTCAAGTCTTAGGGCTCCTAGCCAACATGCTTTCCCCTGAGAGCACGAATAATTAAAGCACATTCTCACAATCCCCGCAACAGAGGGATAAATTTTGCTAAGCAGGAGGGAGTCAGCATGTGTAGGGTTGCTCACTGAACATTTTCATATATAAACACTAAATATAAAAATCAATGTAATGGTAGAAATAAAGAATGGTGATGGGAGTGGTGAACAAGGATGAAAGTTAGTGAATATCTTTTTAAATAAGCAAGTTACATAAGTCTTTTCAGGCTTCGCAGGTACTGTAACTCGTCATTTCAAAGGTGATATTAGTAAGAACTCTCAGGTAGCAATAAAACATGCTTTTTTCTCCAATAATTACCGAGTTCAAAAAGAGCCTTTGATGTATGAAGAGCTGTAATGAAGGAGATACCTCACAGTTTCATTCACAGCAGCTCTGCTGAAGCAGAATTTGTAGTATTATTCTGACAAGCACCGACACAGATAAACAGTTTCCCCAGTACTATTTAAAATGGGCATGGTAAGTACATTACACATGCACACAAGATTTAGAAGGGATGCTTAACCTACTTAAAAGATAGGATGTCTCCAAGTGTTTTTTTTTTTTTTTGACTTGGATATTTGTATCCAGTTGATAACATTCATGACAAATGACAAATGACAAATGCTACTTATGTATTCATCAAAACTTGCCCCTAAGTAACTCTGTGTGATAAGAATTTCAAGAAGAATTCTAATTACTTGGTATTTTTACAATGCCCATTGATCTGTTTTAAATGTATGTGGTTTTCCTGATCATGGCTGGTCTCTAAAATATAATCATTTAAATTATGCAAGAAGATAGCAGGAATGGGGAGGTGTTGTCAAAGTATACAATGTTTTTGCCAGGAGAAAAAAGTTGAAGAATTCATTTTCTGGAATAGTAACATTTTTAATAGTATAAAGTAAACATGAAAATTGTTAATGTAGTGCCTAAGATGATAGCTATTTAGTTACCATGTCTTAATCATTCCAAAATGCACGTGTACTACACATCATTGTGTTATATTACAGAGAGAGAGAGAGAGAGAGAGAGAGAGAGAGAGAGAGAGAGAGAGAGAGAGCGAGTGTAGAGGAGAGAGAGAGAGAGAGAGAGAAGGAGAGAGAGGGGGAGGTGTCTTTCTTTCCGTGTGTAGCATTTTCATTTGCCAAATGAAGAGAGACAAATAAATAGTAGTTTGTATTTTGCCAAAGTTGACTAAGGGGTAGTAAGTCCTACCCAGGGAAAGAAGTGTTAGCCCCTTTTATCATCAACTAGGGTAAGCAGAAGCATACTGTATCCCCCTTTCCCACTGTTTTCTAGGGATTCTTTTGAGTTATTTAAAGATGTTTCAGGCACTGCAAATAATAAAATCACCTTTCACAGGTATACCATTTTACTCAGCTGTTCTTCTGCATTGATTTCACAGGCTATGAATCAGATTGTCTTTAATTATCAGTGGAGTGTTCCACCTTGTTGGACAATCAAGCCACAAAGGAGTATATACACTATGGCATTTTTTATTTGGGCTGATTCCCTGTATTTGAAAATGTGAAATTTCATGCAACAACTCACTGAGTTACTATAGACCCATTTGGCTATAATCAGGGCAATGTAGTTCAAATAGAATTTTCTGAAAAGATATGTTCTGTAAGAAAGTTAAGAGCAAGCTCTTTTACTTCTCAAAATGAGTTAGACAAGTAATATGTGTTAAGATCACAGCAAACTTTCCACTGTTATTCATTTTCTTAACAGTTGGAAAATATGAATTTATTCTTCTGTTTTTGCTACCCTTCAGATAAGAACGCCTATGTACCAGCCGAGCATGGTGGCACATGCCTTTAATCCCAGCACTTGGGAAGCAGAGGCAGGTGGATCTCTGTGAGTTCGAGGCCAGCCTGGTCTACAGAGTGAGTCCAGGACAGCCAAGGCTACACAGAGAAACCCTGTCTCAAAAACAAAACAAAAATCGCAGCACTCGGGAGGAAGAGGCAGGTAGATCTCTGTGAGTTCTAGGCCAGCCTGGTCTACAAAGTAAGCCTAAGACAGCCAGGGCTGTTACACAGAGAAACCCTATCTCAAAAACAAAGCAAAACAAACAAGCAAACAAAAAACCCAAAACACCTACGCATGCATGTCTGTACTAGTATATAGTGATCTTTTGTCCATTTAGAGCCTAGAGATGAGCACTTGCTCAAAAAGAGCCAGTGGTTTTGCAGCTGGATCTACCACTGAGTATCTGTACTCAACTCCAAGCATCACCTTTTCGTTATAAAAAACATTATATGCATGCATTTACGGTTGCTTAGGCCTCCATAAAGAAGCCTATCTTTAATTCTGGACTCCTTTGCTCCTCCTAGAGAGAGACAAAACAGGTATATCTATAAGATCCATAAAGTAATCACTGTTCTGAGAAATGAGGGTGCTTACTTAAAATTTCATACTTAGTTGGAATTGAATGCTCATGTTCAGTACCAGTATGTCTCCTTTTGTAACATAGAGTAACATGGTTAATGAAAAAAGAGCTAAGTATTGATGTTTTACTATTTCGTACTTCAGAATGTATTCGCAGGTGATAAAATGCTCTATGCCATTCTGACAACAGGCAAACTGTAATGTGATGTCAAGTCAAGTTTAGGAAAAAGAAATCACAAAATATCCAATTTTATACCACATTATACATATCGTGGCTCTTTGACTTCAAGAAGTTGGAACAATTTGTAGGAAGCCCTGCTTTGCCCAGTTAAGACATAGAGACTGGATAGGCAGAGGGAAAGATGGTGTTATCTGGTCTGTAGGCTATGCCAGCCTCAACTGTATTCCATGGTAGCAGAGAAAGTTCCATCTCAAGCAGTATATTGCTGTAAGTCTTGTACTCTACAGACTGGATTATTTCATTCCTAGTATGGAGATACCAGTTGGTCCCTTTGTAGCACAAACTAAAGAGACAAGATGTAGGACCATACATGTTTGGCAAGACCACGGTGATGAAATGGTTGTGGTCTGTCCTGGATTCCACTCCCAATGTGGTGTCTCAGAAGGCAGCCACACTCCTGTGTGGGCACTGTAGAAACATGAGTGGATGTTTCCCAGTATATTGTCTTCTGGAAGTTGAAGCCTTCAGGATGATCATTACTATAGGAAAGAATACCTTACTCACTGTCCATGAATTTGCCTGTTCTGTATGAGATTCGTTACAGAGGGAAGCAGGGCACATGGAAAGAAGTTCTAGCCTCTTTCTTCTCTGGCCATTCTCAGGATAGATATGCATTTTCCAGAGCAAGTGAACTTTATATTAAAGATGTTCATGCAACATATACCGTTAGGAATAAGCTCAAGGGCTTTTCTAATGCCATCATAACACAAATTAATGCACTGATATCACTCAGGAAACAGAATCCTCCCAAGAAGAGTGGGGAAGTGCTATTGACACAATATATATTGGGTTCAGCAAAGCATTTGTCTCATATTTGACTTTCATAATATGATAAAAATGTAAAAACTGCATTAATATACATCACCCGAGAAGGAGATAACATAACCTTAAGTAAGCAAGTTCAACCTAGAAGGAAACTCTTCACAGATGTACCCTAAGGCTCTTTCATTAGTAGTCCTACTCTGTGTGGTATACTATTTTCTCCCAGGGTGACAGGTCATTGTCATCCTCAAGCAGAATTATTGGGGTGAGCTATAGAGGGCCGTGCCCCTTGGTCACTACAAAGAAATAATCAGAGCACTATAGCCCACAACTAGGCCTATGGTAATGGTATGGTGCTGTTAGCATTTTCTGAAAGGGCCAAGAAAAATCACTGGGATCTCTTCTGAGATCCCATTTTCCACTTCTTGCCCCAGATGTACGTAATCTTGTGTGTGTCTAAGCTGGAGGATGCTAGAATATATACCTTCAGTGGTACAGATGACCATGTGTTGACCATGATGGAAGTGGGATAGTTTGATGATGTAGCTATGTTTGCATTTCCAATGTTCTTCTACATAATCATTATAAACTCACTGGTTCCCTAGTCTGGACTAGGATGAAAACCTTTCTTTGTTCTGTTGGTGTTTCTCCACAGGGAAAGTCACAAAATATGTAGTTCACTGGTTTCCTAATAACAGCAGTCAAATAATAGCACTACGTTTTAAAGAAGTTCTTTAAAAGTATTATATCATTAAATTAATAATTTAAAAGAGGATGGAGAAAGTCAACAACATATCAGGACAAAGTAATTCGATCTGGACTGATCTTGAAAATTTGGATTGAGGCCCACAGGATGATTATTATTAGTTGTAAATGAAACAAGTGCAAAAGACTACCTAATTTTGGTATAATTCATAGCATAGTCCCATGATGATTTTAGTTGATATCTAATTGTAATTGGAAAATTTTTGGCAGCCAAAAGAATCCATGCCATTTAGGTGACATTTATTGAAAGCCCCACAATGTGGAAGGGAGTGATTCTGCTGGATACTGCGCGAGAACACAATCATTCAAAATTGGAGCACTATCCCAGATGTGCCATTTTAGGAGGAGCACAGGAATACTACAGAAAAGGGAGACTTAGAAGCTGTCAGAGGAATTTTGGCAGACAACTGGCAGGCTGTCAGAAGGAAGAGGTTTGGGATCTGCTTTGTGGACCAAGAGGATAGATTTAGTCCTATGGATGAGAACAGAAGACAGAAACTGGTCAAGCAGTTGTAGTGTTCTTATTTCTTTGTTCTTTAGTGGCCAGAAGCCAAGAATATCAGAAAGTAACTCTGATTCCTAATCTGGTTTCTTGTTCTTTTTGCTCTCCTTTTACACAATGTAAATGAATAACCTTACCTGGAAACTATGCAGAAGGACTTGATTGAAATTGAGAGTCACCTGGATCCCTAATAGGTGGACTGACTGGACTTACCAGCTAATATCCTTGTACCTCACACCAGTTAGGACTTAAGTCTCATAAAAGAACCTAGAGTAGCAGCTTAGTGGAGCTTTCTGGAGTTTAAGAGACAAAGAGATCTCAGAAGTCACTGGCTTGAGGTCACTCTGGTGGTTATTAGGTTTTTTTCCAGGCACTTTAGGTCTCCAAGCTATACACATACCTGAGAAAGGGAAGTTGCTGTCACACTCAATGACCCCCTGTCCCTCTGTTTCATTGGGAGAACAAGTTAGTGGAACAATTTTGGTTCAAACCAAGAGAAATTCCAGTCATGTGAGTCCTCTATCTTAGAAAGCAGCAGATGAGTACTCCATAACTTAAGGTGGAATGTTTACTACCTAGAATCGTGTGAAAACAAATTTCTAAAATGGTGCAAGGGAGCAGGCTACACATTCTTTATTTCTGCATGGTCCACAATATTTAAAAGAAGATAGATAACTGAATGTGGATCTGTCTCAGCCCACCCCACCCCTTGTGTCTGTGTGTGTCTCTCTCTGTAATATAAACATAGACGACCAAATGAGCCAAGAGAATTCATCATTCTTGCAGAATTAGGGTGGGGGAGGCTGTAGGAGGAAAGCGTGCTGTCTCATAGTGACACGGCTTTCATCTTAATTTGGAGGACTGCTGAAATCTTTGAAAGTCCAACAACAGCAGAAGCACAGACCTCTTTGGATTTGATCACTAATTATTTCTGCCAAGCCTCTCTAGTGGTCAGAACATTGTCCCATACTTGATTGAATAAACATTCCTGTGTGTTTTTTAATTAAACTTTTTTATTTTTTACATATACATTAATATTATCACACATATATACAATAAACTACCTATGGAAAGAAGAACCATGACACAATCTGAAATTATATAAATGTTACATTCTTAGTGTTTTGGCTATTTATATTTGACAGCCTTGAAGAAAACATCTTTCCTATCTTGGTGTGCCAAAAATTCTAAATGTAAATCAATCTCTATCACATTTTGTCATCATCAACTCAACATCTATCTAGACCTAAAAGCATCTTAACCTCAAAACTGCTAAGCTTAATTGTAAAATTAAGCTACCTGGTCTTCAGCCCCATCAGAAACTTGAGAAGGAATAAAATTACTTATCTGAGTATGTCGGGCGTGCAGGTTAGTAGCTTTCCAAATAAGATGACAGAGACAGTTTGCTACCATAATAGTCACCCAAAACTCTCTATAACATTGGAGTACCATCTTCAGCCTTCTGGACCAATATATCTGACAGATATATTTGTGAGGCAGAAAATATTGAAGACTTGCTTACCCTGTCTTGGCAGAGTTTTGCCATTGACTCTGCCTGCATCCAAGCTTGCCCATTTTTAGGCAGAATTCTTTCTGTAGTAGAAATGAGGACATTTTCCCCAGTGGCTTGTTTGTCACATTTGAAGCCATCTCCATAAGGAGGTTCTTTTATGCTCATCACCCTCTTTGAGGTAGGCTGAGTGTTGCCAGAAGTTAACCTGTCTTATTGTCAATGAATCTTTAAAATAATAAAACTATCTTTAAGAGCCATATTCTGTATGTCTCTGAGGTTTTTGAAGAACTTATCGGTTTTACCTTATCTTTCTATAAAAACATATCTATCTGTTGCACCTAAGATGTATATTTTTGTGATTAAAAACAGACTAGTAATTGATATGACCATGATTTGATCAACTAAAAATTAACTTGTATAACTTATTTATCCTAAATAGCCTGCAATAACACTTTCAAAGTACCGGAAGTAAACCTTGTATTATAATTGAATTATATGGGTACAATACCTCATAGTAGAGTAGAAATATATATGTAATGTGTGTGAAGAATAATCTTACATTTGAATTCTGTACCACTGTATGTAAAATTAAACTTATTTTGCTTCTATATACAACATTCTATACCAGTGCATTAAAAATAACCTTGTGAGTGATTGAGGCATTAAGTTGAGGGGTAGATTCACTATCTTCTCTATATATTTCTATATTCCCCCTTCTCTCTTTTCAACCTCTATCTCCAAACCCAAGAATGTAAGATAAAGGAAAAGAGAAATATCTCCGAGTGTAACCTTGTTTTCTCTGTAAATAAGCCCAACAATAATTTGTAACCAACTCCCAATGATAATAACCCTCTATAGCCCAAGAAAGCAACCAAAAACCTACCTGATCCCCCTTAAAGGAAATGGAGCTTCACTCTCTTAAGGTTTCTTCCGCCTGATTTGGGCTGGATAATACCTTTGTAGGGACCCAAATAAAATTGGGGAAGTGGTTAAACAAGCTAGGTATAGTATTTGTGGTCCAGTTTCTTAATGTTGAGAAATTTCAGGCCTGCTAACACCAGAGACAACCAGATGCCTTGAGGATGGCGCATGAAGACTAGGAACATTCCTGTTTGTAATGCGCTTAAGATAGTCTCCAGAGAGTAGAGCCCTAATTCCTGTGTGTGCTGGCAACAAGAAAGCAGAAAATCAACTATTACATTAAATACAACTTCCAAACCGTGGCATAACAACAGCCCAATACCAAATGCAATGCACTATATAAAAGGAGACTCATTCTTTTAACAGCCAAAACACATTTATGCTTTCGCTGACTTGTTACTAAACTGGCAATACTTATTCAAATTCTTTCAGGACTAGAAAGTGTTTCAGGAAATTTGGAAAATGTATCCTTTTGGCTCTAGAACTGTGCACACAAAATGTGTAGCTCATGTGGGATACTTTTATCCTCACAGCTCCCAAAACAAGATCCTACAGGAAAAGAGGCCAATTCTAATTTCCAGGTGGGAAGCCTGGTGATCAGTGCTCCAGAATTGCACTGTGTGGTCAATAAGGCCATGCTTTTGCCTGATACAATCGCCTCCACATGGAATGTAATGAAAATGTTTATGACAAGGGGTAGAGATAGTGTGTGAAACTTCCCTTTTTTCTTTCTGTTTATTTGAGACAAAATTTCTCTGTGTAGCCCTGGCTGTCCCGGAACCCACTTTGTAGACCAGCTGGCCTCGAACTCAGACATCTGCCTGCCTCTACCCGCTGAGTGCTGGATTAAAGGTGTGCACCACTACATCTGGCTGCGTCTGTGCAACTTCTTGGAGCCTCTACTTCTCACACATTCTGTCCCCACACACTTCACAGAAACCTGGCCATAGACAGTGGGAAAAGAGTAGAAAACTGCATAGTGCCACACTGGGAAGCATTGACAGCTCTCACTCACTGCTGCAGCCTGAGAAGGCCACAGTCTTTGTGGTAAGAGGGTATTGGCCCTGTCAACGTCAGTCCTTATTAGAACACCGGCATAAATAAGGTTGAGCTATTCAGGGTAGAAGACTAAGCACACCTCTAGAGAATGCTGTTAGACTGTACAATTCTGAATTGTTTGGTGTCTGTGGTAAAGGTAAAATGACCCAAGTTCAAGGGTTCAAAATGTAAGAAGTGGTCATTGTGAAACTAGTTTTGTAAACAGCAGGATCAAATAAAAATCTACTTAGACATTTTCTGTTCAGTGGTCAGTGAAGGTATCTGAGGATTCTGCGATTCTTGGTGGTTAGTACTTACACTGCTAACCTTCGAACTCTTTCTTTCTTTCTTTCATTTTTTTTTTTTTTTTTTTTGAGACAGGGTTTCTCTGTGTAGCCTTGGCTGTCTTGGACTCACTTTGTAGACCAGGCTGGTCTCAAACTCAGAGACCAGCCTGCCTCTGCCTCCCTGAGTGCTGGCATTACAGGCATGCACCACTGTGACCAGCAGGCTTTTTCTTTCTTAACCAGTCCTTGACATGACAGTGCTACCACTCACAGTTTTTATGCCACTATTATGTGTCTAGCACTTCTGCTTTATTTTGTTATAAACTAAACCAAATGATTATTACTTAAAGTGTAATGGGGCAAGCCACTTCCTGAGCCTTTCGTAATGTTACCATCATGCTTCCTTTTCATTGCAGTCACTTCCTAGGTGAGATACTGTGATGTATCCTTATACAACGAGTGGCTTTTTTCAGTTGTCTTAGAATAACAGCGCCAAGGGTACAAAGAGAAATGCTTTCCTTTATTCACATGAGATAGGTTACTAATTCTATCAGAAGATGTAAGTCTACTGAACACCAAGCCCTCCACCAACCTACAGCCATAGTAGTAAAAATAACCAACAGGCATAGGAGTCTTCACAGTGGCCTGAAATAACATCAAAGCACTATGAAGCCTCAAGTAAAATGTACTCAGGAAATCCCTTCTGATTACTCAATGTCCCTAATAGGCTGAGTAGTCATGATTGCCTAGGCAGCCCCTCCTCTTTTTGAGATTCTCATTACCCTAAAATCACTCTAAATTACAGGGATTTCTAGCACTTGTGTCCCATATTAAGAGTGGTAAAGAAGTGGCACAGGTGACAGTCCTGTCTTCTTGTGAAATGATATTTGATCAAGAGAAAACGAACATTCTGAAAACCCCAGGAACCAGCAGCATGCTGAGAAGGCTGGATTTTGCTGGCACATTATAAAGCTTCCATCCTGTTTCAAAACCAGGAAAGAAAATCCCTTTATTCCATGGTTAAAACAGATGTTTGTGATGCTGCTTCTGGAAATGGTAGTTGTGGAGACACAATGTATCAAATGTTTGCTGAACATATGGCCAGCTTGTTTCACAGGTAATTTTTTTTTTTTTTTAGGAATTTCTTCCTTCCCTTCCTTTCCCTTCCCTTCCCTTCCCTTCCCTTCCCTTCCTTCCTTCCTTCCTTCCTTCCTTCCTTCCTTCCTTCCTTCTTCTCTTCCTCTTTCCCTCCCTCCTTTCTTTTCTTTCTTTCCTTTCTCTTTATTGCTAGGGCTGGAAAGCAGGGACTTGCATACACTAGGCAAGTACTACTACTCTATCGTTGATGGACAAAGCCAAACTGTTTCTTCTTCTTTATTTTTTAATGAAGAAGGTGACAACTGCATGTAGGCTTTATTATGAAAGCATTTTTATTAATAATCTCTCCTTGACATCTTACAGAGTACCTGCATCTGACAAGGCATTTAGTCACGTTTAGGAAGGAGTGCATTCCATTTGATTCTTCCCATGGCCACCAAAGCTTCTTACTAATCCTATGAGAATTCACCATCCGTGAATATCTCTAAATCCTCTGTAAAGCTCTGTTTTCAGCCTATGTCACTCTGGAGTAACCAGATCAATACTTTTACTTCCTACCATAAATTTAGTAAAGCATCAAATAGAAGATTCAAAAGGAACCCTATCAAAACCCTCCCTGGAAAGGTTCTAGTAAGCAAATACAACACTGGGATAGCGGTAAATAAATAGTTCACAGAGGGCTCTCCTCTTATACATAAACCTTTCTCAGGCTTAGGATTCAGGTTGTTCTTTGTAATCACTTTGTAACTCTCCTTGAAAAGCCAATTGTCAGCTGGTTGTTTAATACTGGCCTAAAGCTACATCTTTCCTACCAATGACACCATACATCAACTATATCCCCCACTATGGCACCCTTGTCAGTAGCTCTTGCTTATCTAGTCTTGTTGTCTTCTACTTTCCTGAAGGAAAGGTTGTTGTAAAAAAAAAAAAAGGAAGAAAAAGAAAAGGAAAGAATTAAAACACATGCAAGCAAACAAAGAAAAACTTGGTAAGAAATTTTTAAGCAACCCACAGAGACTATTAAGCAACTTACAAAAATCAGCATGGTTAGTCTCTGGGCTAATTCACTAAGTGTGACAAACAGAAATGCTACAGTGTGCCTTATGAGTCCTGTTGTGGTCTAAAATTGAAATTATACAACAAACACACCTGCACTGTATTAAAGATATGAGGGACTTCTACAGCGGCAGCTAAGTTCCTAAAGCACTTCTATGTGACCCTTTGGATCTGAGTTTGGATCCTCAACACCTCCATAGAATCTTCTTTCATGGTACTGCTCCACTCCCTCCCCTTAGGCTTGTAATTCTAGTGCTGAGGAGGCAGAGACAAAAGAATCACTGAGGCTTTCTGGCCAGTCTAGCTAAATCAGTGATATCTAGGTTCAGTGAGAAACATTGTGCTAATAAAATGGAGAACAACTGAAGAAGACACTCCATGCCAAGGTCTGGTGCCCACATGTATATGCATAGAAGTATGTGTATATGTACTAGCATATACATGTATGTACATACACATGAATATTTATATACACCCATATCATACACACGTGATGAAGATATTCAAGGGGCTTACATATTTAATAGTAAGAAAATCATAGGGGTGATTTAAACCCCTCAGCTAAATAAAAAACGTGCGATCCTTCAACTCAATGGAAAACAATGAATCACCATATTCACAAAAAGAAACAGGCTGACAGAAAACAGACTTATTTTTATAGCTCAGCTAAAATATATAGGGACTCATATATCTGCCCAGCTATTTTAAAAGGACTATTCTTGCTCCCTCCCTCGATAGCTAAATGCTCAGTTGCTAAGTTACTGGTATTTGACATCATCTCTTTCCTGACATCTCTCCATGTGTGACAGGTTCTCATGATTCACTGAGCCAGTCACCTCGTTACTCACATTACTCACTTTCCCAATGACGTCTGCAAAATAATTTAAAATTCACCTCAGACGCTAGCTGTAAACCCCTAGATTCCACATGAAAACATTTAAACTGCTTGGCAGGTTCTGATTGCATTTGGAAACACACTGGATGGCTTACCTTCATTGTTCACATAATAGTTTTTATAATTAAATTTAGCATCTTTTTTTCTGAGTTAGTTTGTGCTTGAGAAAAGAGGAAATGATTACCGGGAAGCAAATAATGGGTAATATCTCTTATGGGCTAATTTGGCTCTATGAATAGCTCACCTCACATGTGCATGCTTCTTATTAAGTCCATTAGAGGTTTGAATTAGCTTCAGAAAAGGTAGTACTCCATATAATTTACCCAGTCAAGGACATTTTCACCTGCTGGTAAATTTACATATTTCACAGTGTCATTAAGTAAGAGCTAGTCATCAGATTAGGTGCGGGTACAATCATTAGTTAGCTCAGTTATTTGACTCTATCAGCGCTAACATTAATTATAGTCTAAATTATATTTAGCAATTGTTGTCTTCCTTGGATGGACCATTATATCGGTATTTCAAGAAGCCATCATTTTAAAAGGCCATACCAGAATGGAATAGATTCTTTTAGAGACATTCCAGAAGGATTAATATTTAAGACAGTTATATAGAAAATCTCCTTCATGAATTCATTTTGAAAACTACTTACACATTTATTTGACAGGATATAAAATCAATTGCCTAATTATTGGTTAAATTTGTAAAAGAATTTTTCTGAAAGGTGCTTGATTATTCTGTATAATTATGATAATATAATCAAATTTTCTTTCAGGCATAATTGTCTGACCAATTTTGTTCCGTGATCCATTTTTATTCCACTCATAATATGGACTTTTCATTAACCCGGTTAAAGGTTAAAAATAACAAGTACTGTATATGGCTGTCCTGTAATTATTTGGCAAGTTTTTTCCATGATAAAACTGTAAACAAAAATATAAAACTAATGAGTAGAATTACCATAATTTAGCATGCTGTAGAGACATAGATCAACTGTAATCAGAAAATGGTGCCTGTGTAGGTGTTTACCAACCTAATCCGAATGGCAGGGGAAATTGTAAGAAAGAACAGTTTATCAAATGCAGTTCCTAAATCCTAGATAGTGAATTCAGCATTTCTCATAAACAGTGAATTACCCTTACAGATGTTTGCTTATGAAATTATCATCTACAGAAGGTACTTTGCTAGGAAACACAATCTGTTCAGCATCAAATCTAAGAGAAGAATGCTATCTGCATTTGTGACTCTGGAAAGGATTTAATTGATAGTTTGTTGACATTTTATGTAAATTCTTGCTAGAAACAAATAAATCATATTGTTTCAGAACAAATAATCACTGAACACCCATCCTTAGCAAGTAGCATTTAGAGCATACTATTCTGATTGTTTTAATGATCCCAGAAAGATGAGTCTATGATGCATAAATCCCCATAGAGCTCAGAAAAGAAGCTGCTGGTGTTACCCATATTTTTATTTACGGGCAGTATAGGAATCCCCGTATGATAAATGAATTGTAACTGTAAAATGCATCACTATGGTAGAGCTATTGCTATTTTTTAAAATTTCTGTTTGCATTAGAGAAAAGTTTGACTCTAAAGGGCGAATGACACACTGGTAGAAACAAGTATGTAAGCTAGGATGCACTTTACAAATGGCTGCCTCTAAGTTTCTGATTCGTAGAATTTATAATAAGCAATAATATTCTTTTGAAGTACCAAATACACTTGAATCTATGTATCTTGCTTTGTGGGGCAAAGTTTTATGAAAAAGTGTTGTAGGTGGGTGTATTACAGTATGTTTGAAAATTGTTGAATATTTATAATTTAATTTGTACATATTTTGTATAAATTATGTACATAATTTGTACAAAATTATGCCTTTGAAGGTTTCCCTAAGGATTCAAAGATATATGTTTAAGTGCTACGCATATATTACTATTATTGCTTCTGTTATCACTAGTAGTATTTACTATTGCTGTCTTTATTATTAATTGAATTGAGACTTGAAATATTCAAGAATGGCAAGAAGGAAGAATTCCTATATTAAAACATGTTCAAACTATGCTGTTTGCATTCTTTTAAAATGTGAGAAATGTTAGCCCCTTTTTGAGGCAAAATTTTTGCTAATTTTTAAAGAGATTCTCTATGTAGACTGGTGGCAGAACAGTTGACAGCTAAAGTATAGTGCCAAGATCACTAGATTTAGACAAGCAAAAATACTATGCTTTACGCCACTTCTGCTTTATGCAAGCCATAACCTTGGTTGGAGGTCATTTAACCTTAGACGCTTTGATTTACTGAAATTATCAATAACTACCTCATTTTCTCAATCAAAATAATAAGGTTATAGTCCTTTGAACTGTAGTCACCTGCCACAGGAAAGTAAGTTACCTATAAGGGCCAGCTAGCCTACTGTAATGTGATTGTGCCGGCAAGGGCATAAAGACAAGAAGGAAAGTGCTAGAAGATTAGACAGATAGGCGTTGCATCTTATAAAACCTAGGAGTGCAAAGAAAAGGGAATTGGAACGCTGTTCTGAAAAGAAGCTGAGCCCATTTTCAGAGAAATGGTGAAAGGGGTTTTCAGTGAAAGTGAGTTGGTGTGAATTTAAACAGCATTTGGAGAAATTGGACCAAAACAAAATTCATGAGGTAAAGGCTTGGGAGACTAAAGTGCTGGCAATGAGGTAGACTGATGGTGTCACACCTAGATAATACAAAACTCTGCCTCTTTGTCTTCATATATATTGGGGAAAAGGAGATCAGAGAACTTAGAAGAATGAATAAACTAAAACGTACATATGCACGTAGTCTATACAGTGACTACTGTCACAAAACTACAAGATATAAATGTGGAAAAGAAATAGAAGGAGTGGTTGACATGGGTAGGAAGGAGATAAGAGATTGTGGAGGATAAGAGTAATCAGAATGCATGTGTACAATATATCCAATAATACAAATTTAATTAATAAAAAATGTTTTCACTAGTAGTTAGGTAGTGAGGTAGAAAGTGGTTTATCACCCTTTGCAGTTTAGAGAAACAACTCATGCCACTCTGAAGGAACTTGGAGGCAATTCTCCCCCCTCATGGGGCCTAAAACCAAATCTAGCTACATAGTCATTTTACCTGGGACAGATGAATCTGATTTTAAGTCAGTAAAGTTGGGAAAGCACAGAATTCAGGAGAAGAACAGAGAAAAGGAAAAGTGCCTGCTTTTGAATCACTTTTGTTTGAAAACCACAGAGGGTAATCAGGAGAAGAATTGAGAAAAAGAAAACCATTTTCTCTGCAGAATGAGGCAGATGGGGAGGAAGGTGACCAATAGGCTTAGTATAGAACAAGCTACAGACAGCAAAGGTCCTGAAAGCAGCAGCACGTCCCTGCCACTAAAACAAAACAACACCCTACAGCATGCTCTGCTGTGACATGCAAGTTTGTCTACAATAAATTAAAATTAGTCATACAATTTGGGGAATAAACTTTGGAAAGTTAATTTATGTTCCATGTAAGGGGAATGAAACAATCTACTACTCCATAAGAGAAAGACTGTTCATTTATAACACTACTGAAGAGAATGAACCAAACAGAATTCTGCAGTATCAATGCTCCTTCCAAAACAAAGCAAATCAACCAAACAAAACAGAAAATTTTCCTTAGATTTTCTTCCAAATGCTGATGCCTCTTAAGAACCTATTAAAGTGCCTGCCTTTTTTTCCATGCTTAAGTGTAAATCTGCTGTTTCTCTAAGTGGTCAGACTCTGCCAGGTGTTCTAGCTATTTCCTTCACTGTCACTGTGTGAAGCACTTAAGTACCAGGCTGGTCTGCCCTGAAGGAGAGAATTCAATTGTGACAAGTTAGATGGTGACTCTTATGTGGATCTGACGTTCTGGGTATAAAGAAAAAGACCTGACTGACAGACTTCATTTATGCTTGCCCCTCCAGGAAAAAAGAGAAGACCGAGGTTGGCACGTCCACTGAGTAAGCCATTTCTTCCACTGTTTCCTTTCCTTAAGGAAGGTGACTGACAACAACGAAAGATTGCATGCAATTTCCTGTATCTATTTAATGGGACAAAGCAAATAGCCAAGTTCCCAGGTTGTATCATACTTGTAGATTTCACTCTGACTACCAAGCCTCTGGTCAAGACTCAGGGCCCAAAGGACAGATAATGAACAAATTGCTAGGCTCTTATTTTAAAAGTGGCCAAGCAATGTCTTTGGGCTGAAGCAGGTTCAGAGACAGCCACAGTAGGGGAAAGTGTTTAGCGGGCCAACTTGATTTTAAGCAGCTTAATGTTCTTTACAATTCCTTGGGAACATGTTGACAGGGATGGCTTCAAACATCAGCTCCCCTACCAAGGAGCCAGTGCTAAGGAGAGTCATCCTGATGTTAAATGAGAGAAGGGGTTGCTGAAGTTTCATGGACACACTTTGTCTTCTTTCCCAGATTCTACATGCCTACACTGGTCATCAGTTATTATAACAATGAGCATTTATACACTACTTGACAGTTTACAAGAGGATTAAGGTATTATAATCTGTGACTGACAAGAAAAAAGCAGATTCAGAAAGATAAAGTCCTCTGTCCCAAGTCACAAAATCACAAAAACGACAAATGGTGAAGCCAAGGCAGGAACATGCTCCTATTATTCATCTTCTTTAAATACTTTATCACCATTTGATGAAAACTAGCAGAGATAGTAGACGAATCCACTTAACTGTCATGTTAACTGCAACCCATTTCAACTTCGGTCTTTCTCTGAGCTCTTCCCGCTCTCTGCTCTCCTAAGTAGGATTGTCCATGATTGATCAGCCTCCCCTCCACACCACACTCTCTGCATAACGACTTTTCATTGAGATGCCATTGAGAGTAGAAAGCAGACAGGTAAGGATTAAGGTCTAATGCTTGAATAGGGAAACTCTCCTAAAGAAGAGGAGGGACACCTCTGTCCAGAACTCAAAATTATCCCACAGCCCAGTGAAGACATTGTCAGAACTTTAGTTATATCAGAGTGCACAGCGATGGGAGGGAAGAAATGAGGCAGGTGATATAAGCAGAAGAACATGGCTGCTGAGTGCCAGGATTCCTTATTATCATACGTCTTGAAACAGAAGAGTGGTTTCAACAATTTAAACAGATACATTGCTTTGTGGTTAAATGGCACAGAAATAAAAGCTCAAACTCACCCGTAGCATTTCTTCAACACAGCTTGGATCACTGGGAAGGCTTACCTAAAATAAACAAAATTTAATAAATATAACCAAGTTACACTCAGAAAAGCTTACAGTATAACAGTGTGCATTGCCAAATAAGTCATCCATACAGGAAAAAAAAACTAAGAATATTACTTTCCCTATTAAACACAAATCAGCAAGAACTGAAAACTGCTAATTTTCTATTACTCTCAACAGTGAAATCAAACTGCAAAGTATGGAAAGAAAGTGACTCATTGCTTTTTCACTAATGCGCTATAGGGCACTAAGCTGTTTTCTTCCCCTTCAGCTTTATCCAAAAAGGGAACTTGACCTAGTGATCTTTCAGCCTTTCAATCCTAGAACATAGTTTAGCATATTACTATATTTAAAGAAGAGGGCTATATAAAAGACTTCTCTAATTAAACTGATTCTCTTTCATCTTGGGAAGTCAAATCAGATGCTTACACTTTTATTTTAAAAACTATTATTATTATTGTTGTTGTTGTTGTTGTTACATCCTGACCACAATTTCCCCTTCCTCCATTCTGCCTCCCTCCTCCTCCTCCATTTCTCGTCACAAAACGGCAGGCCTCCCACAGATATCAACCAAACATGGCATATCCAGTTGCAGTAAGAGTAAGTACCTCCCCTCGTGCCTACATATTTTTTAATGCAAAAATGAACTGAATTCCTGTGAGCATTTTAGACTTGCTTTGGCATTCAGAGGGAATCCCAGGTATAAAGTGAGTGAATACCATGAGCCATCTTTCCCTCTCTATGTGTGAGAATTTCTCAATCAATCAAAATCCAACCCTAATGTAAACATACTGAGGACTATAAAATTCATTTTTGAACAACCATTGATTTCCACCATAGTTTACTGAATGTCTTCTATACATAAGGGTCTCTGCTTCAGGAAGCATAGGCTCCCAAGTAAGGGAGACAGGCTTGTAATATAATGAGATTAGCTACCCTGGATTACCACAAACACTTCCAAGTTACACTTGTTACTCTAGTTTAAATTAACTGCACTCCCTTTCATCTTCAAAAATTCTCCACTTTAGATGACAAATTATATAGCCATATTTGCCAGTGCAATAATATTTGAATATGTAGTTTAAAAAAAAACCAATAAAATCAAGGCTCAAAAATTGGCTGGGCATGTTATAAAGAAACTCAAATTGCCAGGTAGTGGTGGCACACACCTGTAATCCTAGCCCTGAGGGAAGCAGAGGCAGGCAGATCTCTGAGTTTGAGGCCAGCATGGTCTACAAAGTGAGTCCTGGACAGCTACACAGAGAAGCCCTATCTTGAATGACAAAAAAAAAAAAAAAAAAAAAAAAAAAAAAAAAAATCAAGAAAGAAGAAAGAAAGAAAGAAAGAAAGAAAGAACAGGAAAAAAATTATATTTTAAATAAGGACTCAACAGTGATTGGCCTAATGCTTCACTTATTTTTTAATTTACTGAAGAAATATTTTTGAAGGTTATTCTCCATTAGAGTGGTGATAGGCAGAATTGAAATAGAAAACAAAAGAAGATACAGTTTTCTTCCTCATTGAGTGGGTATGTTTTATAGGAAGGTGGATAAGAAGATAGTCCATATACAACAATGGTGCCCCTGTGTTTAGCTCAGATTCAGCAATTGTGGGTTGTGAAGATGATTCTTTTTAAAAAATATTTTTATTTAACTAATTTATTCAGATTATAACTCAATTGTTATCCCATCGCTTGTATCCTCCCATTCCTCCCTCCCTCCCCTTTCACCCTATTCCCCTTCTCTAGGTCTATGACTAATAGGGACCTCCTTCCCAACTATACGGTCATAGGCTATCAAGTCTCATCTCGGTAGCCTGTTTACTCTTTATATGAGTGCCACCAGGTCTCCTCACCAAGGGGAGATTGTCAAATATGGGGCACCAGAGTTCATGTCAGAGTCAGTCTTCGCTCTCTACGTAACTGTGGAGAGTATGCTGTCCATTGAGTAGATCAGTTGAAGATGATTCTTAAACTTCCAGTAAATATCTTTCCCAAAAACAAATATTCAAAGATTTGTAATGAAGACTTAAATTGTCATGGTCATTGTTGTACAGTATCGGAGAAGGCTCTATAGAGTAAATATATATGGGCCAAGCTCCATGTGATGCAATTGCTCACCTTTTTTTCACAAACATATCAATATTGATTTTGAAACTAAAGAGGACTAAAGCAACACTATTCACATACAGAAAGAGTACTCTTCTATGAGTCAAAAGTTTTAGGTAGAAATTTTGATAGGAGTCGGATTTAGTAACCTTACCTATCAAAGTTTCAGCATTTATAACTATAAAGTGTAATTTAATGTAAAGTAAAAATAACAGTAACTGATCCTGTTGAAAATCATGGTGCTCCTGTGTTTAACAAATGAGGGAAGAGAGGCCTAGTATGCTATGGCCCTATTCCTGTGATTTCTCTTACTTCTATTATTAAAAGTAGAGCCAATAGCTGCTTCATGCCAACTGCAAATATCATTCCTCCATCTGGAATTACATATGCCCATTTCTTATGGAACGAACCTCCGTCAAAAAAGAGATATGGACTCTTGGGGCTTTGCAGCAAGTCAGATAATGACAATCAGAGTTGGAGACAGTATTACTCAGGATTGAAAATTGTACAGACAAATCTATAAGTACCCACATCCAGTGAGGTATTTTCTTTTTAGATAATCATAGAATCTAATATTCTTCTGAAGTCACTACTTCTGCAGCTTTATCTAGCTCAGCCCCCACAGCTCCACAGACAACTGAAATGCTTCCTAACCAATAAACACTTCCCAATTGTCTGGAATAGTATTGGCCATAGGGGTTTAAAAAGACAAATGCTGCGAGGCCTGGTCTGTTTCCCAGAGTTAAATGTCTAGATGGGACAGGAAAACAAACAATTAGAAACCCACTGGGACATACATGGTAAGGTAGTCTTGACAAGGGTAATGGGATCTCATTCATTCACAGTCTGCTTATTCATCAGATTTCCCATTTATTTCTTTAGACAACAAATCCTGCTTGAGCTCATACTGTGCTCAGGAGGGTGTACAGGGGCAGCAGGGGTGGGAGTGATTAAAGATGAAAGAGAAAAATCACTCTTGGCTTGAAGACTTCATGCACATAAAGGGAAGAAAGTGTCTATTTATATAAGAAGTAGACAATAAGGAACTAGAGGTCTCATTTACGTGCCAAGGAAAGATTACCTACCAGGTTCACTGTCAGAGCCATAGCCAACAGAAGCTCCCAGCTGTTAAGGTCCACACTGTAGTCCTCACACCATGTGGGAGTGAGAAGCCAGGGATTTGACATGGTTGAGAAGTGTGCTGGGACCACCTGATGCCACTTTAGTCTGAGCCCCCTGCAATGCAGCACCTCTCTGGGGTTACAGAACACATCAGAAGAGAGCTGCACTAAGGCCAAGGCTGGCATTGGTCCTCTCAAACACTCAGTCTCAGGCAAACCACCCAGACTTCGCCTAGGGCTTTTGGTGTGAAATAAAATGACAGAGAAGTAGTGGTGGTAGTGGGAATAGAACTGCTAATTTTTTGCTTAGTTCCAGAGAGCTGCCTTCTCCTCTTTCTGAATCCATTCTCGAATGTTCAGATACTCCACAAATCACAAGTTAGCCACTCACAGCTGCAGCATCCTTTCAAATCCTCCAAATCTCCACCCCTTTCTCACAGAACAGAAAACAAGCTGCACATGAATGTCACACAGGGGAGGCTGTGCTCTTACTCCTGGCCATAGAGAACCCTCTTGTGCTGGCCAGGGAAGTGGTTCTCTGAGGGCCAGGGAGGGAGGCATATACCATCAAGCAGGTGGTGAGTAGTCTGAATGCTCACAAGAGCCTACCTGCTCTGACTCTAACCCTGCAGGCAGCCACCCCATGTAAACTGTAGGAGGAAGGAGACCTTCCTTGAGCAGGAACATGGCTGCCTGGCAACATGCATGCTCAGAAGGGGGCCTTCATGTAGAGTAGGGCAGAGACCTGCCTGGACATGCCCAGGCACGTCCAGAATGACTGCCCAGAGTTTGGTGACAGCAAGGAGGAGGAGCCACAGCAGCAAGCTTGCAGGCTGGGAGCCAATGGGACACTAGGAGAGGGGTATTAAAGCATGCCCTACTTTCACAACAAAAGAGTTTGCTTCTGCCACTCGCCTGAGTCCTGCAATCTCTGTCTTTGACTCTGCAGCAGCTCACCCCTGCCCACAAGGGTCCTGGACCACAGAGAGACCATGTATAGATCATCTGCCTAGTGATAAATACATATCTTATGAAATAACCAGGGTACCTTTAAATCATTATATAGTAATTAAACTGTAGCAACAATAAATCAATTTCCTAGGATGATTAAATTATTCTGGAATTAATCAGTTTGGAGCATCCTTCTTGGCTCTTAGAGTAATGCAAGATACCAAAAAATTCCTGATTGTGGCATTGAGAGACATAAGCAGCAACTAGAACTAATAGAAAATGTGGAGATTAGTGTAAAGCATTAAAAGAATAATTATCATCATATGCATAACCCATAGGAGTTCAATGTATGTGTCTCAGTACAATATTGCTAAGGGATTGTGAGGGAAGGAAGGTCATTTTTTTGCCATAAATCACCACTTATTCTGAGAATATTCTACCTTGGCAAAGATTTATTAAAATAAGGTAAAAATCGTAAGTTTAATTGTAAATTAAATAACTGGCTCAATTAAATAATATCTACATTTGACACTGATAGCAACTTTCAAAGGAACTCTATTTGCATTTTCACTAACAGATTACCACATTACCTCCTGATTGAATTGTGTGAAACAGAGGTCCCAAAGATAGTATTACTAATAAAATGAAAGCACAGGTCATATAATGTTCTAAGAAATGAGCCTTGGTCTTTTTAAATTGTTGATCTCCACCTTTTGTCATTTGGAAATACGGTAGAATCTGCCTCCTGTTTTTTATTTCATTTACAGATTCTTTGATTTCCCCATCCAGGGAGCCGTAAGGTCTAAAATGAGTTTGGAAAACTACAAACTGAGTACATATTAAGATCTGCTGCTGTTCCTTGCTTCATTTCTCATCTTTTTAAAAAATAATTTATTCAGCTTACACACAAGTGTTATGCCCTCACTTCAGTCTTCCCAATTCCCCATTCCCTCCTTCCTTCACCCTATTCCCCTCCCTACACCAGTGACAGAAGGAGACTTCCCATATGATCACAGCCTATCAGGTTTCTTCCAGATAGTCAGCTTCCCCTTCTTCTGTGCCACCAGGCCTCCCTCCAAGGGGAAGTGGTCAAATAGGGGGCACCAGAGTTCATGTCAGAGGCAGTCCCTGCTCTCCACACAACTGTGGAGAATGTGCTGTCCACTGGCTAGATGTGAATAAGGGGTATAGGTTTACTGCATACATTTTCTTGGTTGGTACAACAGTTTGTGCAGGGCCACCCTGGGTCCAGATCTGCCAGCATTGATGGTTTTCTTGTGGGTTTCCTGGACCCCCTGCTTCCTTCTATCTCCCATTCTTTACTACTCCTCCCTCCTGGAGTCCAATAGCAAGTCCCAGCACCTGTTCCAACCCCCACTGAGTGAAGAGTCTCAGAGAACATCCGTGTTTGGCTAATATCCAATTATGAGTGAGTATATATACCATGTGTATCTTTCTGGGTCTGGGTTATCTCACTCAGAATGATCCTTTCTAGTTCCATCTATTTGCCTGCAAATTTCAGGATTTCCTTATTTTTAATAGCTGAGTAGTATTCCATAGTGTAAATGTACCACAGTTTCTTTATCCACTCTTCAGTTGAGGGACATCTAGGTTGTTTCCAGATTCTGGCTATTATGAATAAAGCTGTTAGGAACATAGTTGAGCAAATGTCCTTGTCGTGTGGTGGAGCATCTTTCAGGTATATGCCAAGGAGTGGAATAGCTGAGTCTTGAGGTAGCCCTATTCCCAATTTTCTGAGAAAATGCCAGGTTGATTTCTAAAGTGGTTGTACTCCCATCAGCTGCAATGAAGTTTGCACTCCTGTAAGCAATGAAGGAGTATTCCCCTTTCTCCACATCCTCGCCAGCCAGCCTCACTTGAATTTTTGATCTTAGCTATTCTGAAGAGTGTAAGATTTTGGAATATCAGGGTCATTTCGATTTGCATTTCTGTGATGACTAAAGACATTGAGGATTTCTTTAAGTGTTTTTCAGCCACTTGATAATCCTCTGGTGAGAATTCTCTGTTTACCTCAGAACCTCATTTCTTAATTGGGTTATTTTGTTTTGTGGTGTTCAATTTCTGGAGTTCTTTACAAATTTTGGATATTAGCCCCTTTTTTGGATGTAGGGACGGTGAAGAAGATCTACCTGTCTGTAGGCTGTTGCTTTGTTCTGTTGACAGTGTTCTTGGCCCTATAGAAGCTTTGCAGTTTCATGAGGTCCCATTTATTAATTGTTGATCTTAGGGCCTAAGCTGTTGGTGTTCTGTTCAGGAAGTTTTCTCCTGGACCTATGAGTTCAAAGCTCTTCCCCATTTTTTCTTCTAACAGATTTAGTTAGTGTGTCTGATTCTATGTTGAGGTCTTTAATCAACTTGGACTTTAGTTTTGTGGAGGGTGGTACTTGCATTTTTCTGCATATAGACATCCAGTTAGTCCAGCACCATTTGTTGAAGATGTTATCCTTTTTCCATTGTCTGTATTTGGCTTCTTTGTCAAAAATGAAGTGTCCCTAGGTGTGTGGATTTATTTCTGGGTCTTTGATTCGATTCCATTGATCCACCAGCCTATTGCTGTGCCAGTACCATGCTGTTTTAATTACTGTTGCTCTATAGTAGAGCTTGAGATTGGGTATGGAGATTCCTCTGGAGGATCTTTTATTGTATAGGATTTTTTTTGCTATTGTGGGTTTTTTATTTCTCCATATGAAGTTGAGAATTGATCTTTCAATATCTTGAAAATACTTCACAGGTATTTTGATAGGGATTGCATTGAATCTGTAAATTACCAAACTCATTCTATGAGGCCAAGTCACCTTGATACCTAAACCTCACAAAGACCCAACAAAGAAAGAGAATTTTAGACCAATTCCTCTTATGAACACTGATGCAAAAATACTCAATAAAATACTCACAAACTGAATCCAAAAACACATCAAAGATATCATTCACCATGACCAAGTAGGCTTCCTCTCAAGCATGCAGGGATAGTTCACTATACAGAAATCTATCAATGTAATCCACCATATAAAAAAACTTAAAGGAAAAACCCACATGATCACCTCCTTAGATGCAGAAAAAGCATTTGACAAAATCCAACACCCATTCATGTTTAAAGTTTTGGAGAGATCGGGAATACAAGGCACATACCTCAACATAATAAAGGCTATATACAGCAAGCCGATAGCCAACATCAAATTAAATGGAGAGATACTCAAGGAAATTCCTCTAAAACTGGGGACTAGACAAGGCTGTCCACTTTCTCCATATCCTTCAATATGGTACTTGAAGTTCTAGCCAGAGCAATAAGACAACAAAAGGAGACCAAGGAGATCCAAATGGGAAAGGAGGAAGTCAAATTATCCCTGTTTGCAGATGATATGATAGTGAGCCAAAGTGACCCCCAAAATTCCACCAGAGAACTCCTACAGCTGATAAACACCTTCAGCAAAATGGCTGGATACAAAATTAACTCAAAACAGTCAGTAGCCCTCCTGTATACAAATGACAATCATGTTGAGAAAGAAATTATGGAAACTACACCCTTCACAACAGCCACAAATAATATAAAATATCTAGGTGTAACTCTAACCAAACAAGTGAAAGACTTGTATGAAAAAACTTCAAGTGTCTGAAGAAGGAGATTGAAAATGATATCAGAAGATGGAAAGAGCTCCCTTGTTCATGGATCTGGAGAATTAACATAGTAAGAATGGCCATCTTCTTGCCTCATTTTAACCTATTCCTAGTCTTGTTTGTATTAATGAGTCTGGAACAGTTAATATTACTGCAGTTAATAAACTACAAACAGAAGTACTCAGGTAATATGACCTTAATGAAAACAAAACAAAACAACTACAACAACAAAAATAAAGATTTCACAATAGTTACACGACATTGCCAAATCAGCTTGTCTTGCAATTTTATTTTAATAGAGAAAAAGTTCTGTGTATCCACAGGATTGATGATTATTTTACAGTGTGGTTCTTGGAAAGAGGCCATGGATTTGAAAGAGATCAGTGGGATGGAGTTACAGAGGAAGAATTTGAGGGGTCAGGGAAGGAGGGAAAATGAGTAATCATATTATAATCTCAAAATTAAGAAATTATAAAATATGCTGTTCTTGTAAAGCTTTTCAGGAAGCCACGTGATCAAACTACCCCAATAAAATGGGATAATAAATATCATACTTTCTCTCTAAGAAAAAAAGGACTAAAAGTAGAACATAAAGCTTAAAGGACTTCAACACATCATTTTAAGACAAATACAGAAAACAACTCATTGTTTAAAATCACACAATGGTCCATGATTTCCTAAAATGGAAGAGGTGTCAGTAGGTTTTTGTTCATTTAGAAAATGCATGAAATTATTTACTCTATGTATATTCTGGAGTCTTTAAGATGTCTTTGAAGCAAATTTTGATTCAAATTCCAGCTTGAAACTTGCTTCATGACCTTGGGAAAATCACGTGAATGTCTCTGCCTCTGTTTACCTATCTACCTGTGAACATTTTTTTTTAAATCTACTTTTATAATTCTGTGAGGTTGAAGTGAAGTGAGGTGTATCAGTGCATAGTAGTGTTTGCATGTTCAGGGTCATATTTGAAGTTCCTTCAGTGGCTCTTAGGAAGGCATCAGCATCCTATCTAAAGAGCCCTGGGAGCTGCTGTTACCCACTTGACACTGCGACATCTTCTGAATGCTTCTAATTAATTGTTAAATCCTCTTCAGGGACCTGGCTCATGAGTTTCAGGTTGTTTATCCATCTGCTGGCTCTCACTGAAGGTGACAAAGGAGACTAGAGATGGGACTTGAGGGGATATGATAACATAGAATAAGGGGAGTGAGTGGTGGGCAGGATGGGGGAAGGGTGATCAACGTGTTTCATTATGAGGACATCTCTTCCCTGATTACATTAGGTATGGGCAAGGCAGAAGGCATATGAAGAAAGGGCCATCGCCAGCTGAGAGTACCTAATGGCAGACAGAATTTAAAGTGAAGAGTACTTAATTCCATGGGTTCTGAATAGCCATTAGCTCTCTGTTCATTTCTGTGTTCTAATAACTACTTTCTATAGAAGAGGGAGCTGTAATCAGGAGGGTGTTTTGGTATGGTGTGTGTGTGTGTGTGTGCGTGTGTGTGTGTGTGTGCGCGCGCGCGCGCGCGTGCGTGTGTGTGTGTGTGTGTGTGTGTGTGTGTGTGTGTAATCGACTTACCAAACAGAATAGACATCTTGGACTATTACTGTAACAAACTAACCCATCTGTTATACGATCCGCGCTCTTGCAAGGATATGTCTGTTCACTTGTGCTGCCCTATGGGGGTCATTCAAAATGTACTTTTTCCTCCTCTGGCCAACTTCCTAAGGCCAGAATCCCATCATACTATTCTTCATAATTTCACCTCCATTTCTTCAATCTAGGCTCAAAATTTGAGTTAAATCCTCCTCATCTTCCAGCTGCCTAGATTCTGACCCAACTTCCTTATTCCTCCTTTGATATGCTCTCCTCACCTGGTAGCAACTTTAATGTTTTGCTTTACAAGGATGGATATATAGAAGGGATTGGAGGGCGGAAAGGGAAGGGGAAAGCAATGAAATCATATTATAATCTCAAATTTTAACAAATAATAGTTATAGATTCTGCTCTAAAATGTACAGACATTCTAGCTGTACCTTTTTCTTTTGAAATTTCTACATGTGTATACTCCTCCTCCATGACAATGGATATTCACTTCTATCCTGTGGCAATGTTAGCCATACAACACTGACTGTTTTAGGCTTAAAATGGATTCTACTAAACCTCCCCTTATTGTACTTATACTAAATTTAATACCTGTCTCATATGAAGGCTTGTAATTTCTTCTAACCAAAGAGGATAATGTAATAATACAGATGTACAGATTAAAGTATGGCAATTTCAGATCTAATATATGATTTAAATATGTGGGAAAGAGGTATTAAAAGAATATTCATTTCTTATTTCTGTCAATTAAAGAATAAATGTTCCAGTGTTTAGAATTGCCATGCATTCCTCAGCTCTCCAATAATTACAGCAGCTCCTGGCATCAAATAGTTAAACAACTGAAAAGTAGCGCTCTCACATTTTGGCAAAGTAGCTTATAAAACATTAAGAAGAACAACACGCTGACAGTCAAGATATGACAGTGCTATGTCCACGTTCTACCTCTAGTGATCTATGTGATTTAAGGCAGGAAAAGGTTTCTAGTATTTTGCATCTCATATAACGATAAAAGGCAATAGTTAAAAATATGAAATAATCAACTTTCAGTTTGTTACCAACTGTTATAAAATAAAAATACGATTACGGCTTTTTTCTTTAAAAGAACATTTTGACAGTCTAAAGTTATAAAGGACATGCAAGAAGAATAAACGACAGTGCCTTCAAACCACAGGCCAGATGCCACATTACACTAACACCACACATATGCGCATCCCCCTACCCACAAGTGGACAGTATCTTTTTTTCATGTTGTATTTTCACCTGGTGCTAGTAGCCCATGTGAATCTGATTTAGCATCGAGGGAAGGATCGGCATGAGGAGCTTATGCCATTGTCATTGTATGAAGTTAGAAGAAAAATGAGGTAATAGGAATTGGTGATGTGTGGTTCACATTTTTGTTTTGCTTGCTGCAGAGGAGAACAATGTTTCAAAAGGAAAACTGGATGGGTTTTAATATAGTTCCAGAGAAAAAGAAAACAGGTCAGAACACAATGAGAGAGGGTAGCTGAAAGAGGAGCATGAATACATCTTAACTTTTGTTTGGAAGTATATAGGAAGACTATGCCGAGGTACATTAAGCAGCACATTGGAAAAAGAGATATGCTGGGACATGTCTGATTGTGCTTCTTTTTCTTTACAAAATATGTAAAAAGGAAGATCATCATGTGAGAGTGTGGTGCAGTTATGGAAAAGAGTGGTGAAAAGGAAGCTGGGAAATATTTGTCTTGTTTTGACTAACAGAAACATGTAATGTGGATTTGCTAGGGATAGATAAGAGAATTGTGTGGCAGAGTTGAGAAGAGAGAAAGAAACCAGCAGGGTGAAACACAGGAGATACTCTATATGCACCATATGCCAGGTGTAAGAAGAAAAAGGAAGCAGGCAATAGGGACATCCGGAAATCACAGACCAAGAATTATTGACAACTTATACCAAGGTGGCACTTTGCTTCTCACCACTACATTCTGTTCTTTTTACCACTTATTTAATTAACCACAGTTCACAGATCTCCAACTGTTCTCATTTATAGAGAAAAAGCTTTATTCTGAATTCATGAGATAAGCAGAGAGCTCAAGAGTAAGATTAATTATTTGAGGGAGCCACACTGCTAACTCTGGTAATGCTACACAAGCTCAGATGAAATGAAATCCAGAGCCAAATGAATCTCCAAGGGTTGAGGATCTGTGGGCCCAAACACATTTACCTTTGTATATAGAGGAATATGTAGAGGACTCCATTTGCCAACATTTTGCTCCTAGAAAGTACACCTGTTCATCATCAGGAGGAGCTACTGGATTGTTTAAAATGAGCTCTTCAATCATTATGATATTCTGTATGTCAACAATATTTTATTTTTAATTATTTATTTTATTTTTTTGAAATTACAACATAATTATATCAATTTCCTTCCACTTTCCAACTCCAAATGTTGCTATATACACCTTCTTGCTCTATTTAAAATTGATCTCCTCTTTTGTCATTAATTATTGTTACATACCTATGTTTATGTATATGTATGTATATTCCTAAATATACCTTCTCAGTCTGTATAATATTACTTGTATATGTTATTTTAGGGGCTGGCCATTTGGTATTGAATAAGTAATTGGTGTGTTCATTCCTGGGAAGGACTATTTCAACAATAGTATACATTTACATATTGTTATTTACATGAAGCATGTTATAAAATGATTATCTTTTATAATATATCTTTGAAGTTGTGTTCAAAACATTTACAGTTGTAAAGACATGAAGATTTCTGATTTGTTTAAAAAAATGTAAAGCCAGCACTAAGGTCTTTAGGAAATCTCTGAAGACACTGCCACAAATACTTGGTGAAGTTAAAATTAACTGCTTTAACCATAACTACAAAAGAAATATAAAAATTAATACCTTTAGCTCCATTCTTTGAAAATCATTTAGAAATGTCTTTCCTTGACTCTCATGGTCGCTCACCCTAAGGAAATCACTATGCTCTTCTACTAAATACATAATTATTTAAATGCCAATTTTAGAACAAAGGAGCTCTATTTTAATTTGATTTTCTTAGTGTAACTTCCCTGAAAAAAAAAAACATGTAAGTAGAACTGATTTTAGAAATTTTACTCACACATGCACTCAATAAAAATGTAACAACAGAATGCACTTCATACAAAGTGGTTCCACTTTCAAAGTAACCCTCTAACGAACTGAGTGCCTTATTGACTCTCGAAACCCTGCACTTCGGATTGCCTTAATTGCCAGTGGATGACATTGCAATCCCACAAAAACAGTTACAATTGCTCTTCTCTGACACTGAGGATCCTAAAGAACTAGCCATGTGAATGGGAAACTGAGCCTCGCCAGCTCCCCTATTATTTATAACTCTAATTAAAACACTTTTATCTATTAATGCCAAGTGACACTGCCAAATATATTCAGGGAAGTTCACATTTTTCTCTGCTTCTGAAATCTCTTAGATCTGTACCCACTTACATGTGCTTTAACTGCTCACTAAAATGAACTGATAGCTAAGAATAACTTACTTCCATTAGATTTATAAATCTCATTAATTAATTCTACATCTCCAGTGGTGTAAAAACCAAACTCAAAAGCAAGATCTAATTAAAGAGAAGTTAAAAAAAATGTTAAGAAACAACACTGAAATTGAAACACAGAAGTAACTGTTTAGCCTCAAATTAATGAGGCACTATGCTAAGTAAGCATGTCCATTAATCCCTAATGAGGATTTTAAACACATTAAAACTTCCTAATACAAAATGTTTGCCTGCCTTTTATCCAATACAAATAAGCCAATAATTTTCTGGCTCTAAATGACACTATTAACTGTCATGGCATGTTTTATTTGACAAACCCTCCATTCAAATACTGTAAAACCAATTAATTTGCCTGCTGTGAAATGTGTTTCTTGATAGCTTCTATGTGAGTTTTTTTTTTTCTTTTCAAATAAATGTAAATAGAAGGTCAATGTAGGTGCTTGGTTTTGTTTTGTTTTTTAAAGTATGCCACAGTAGCTCTAGGTTGTCAAATCTGTTTGCATTTCAAATAAATCGAAAGCCAAGCTCCATTTTCAGGTCATCAATCACAGATTGGTCTCCTGATAAGTAAATTGCCTCACAGTAATAGTTTGGTCACCATGAAGATGGTCTCATGTTCTGGAAGGGAGGGTAGGTAAAATTAGTACTCTGTTCCACTATAGACAGTGATTTGCAACCTGACCTTTCTTTGTTACATTACCTGGAGCTTTGTTGGATGGCTGTCTCTATTTACGTCTCCATAACTGATGTCCAAGGAATCACTTTACAAATTTGGAGTTAATTTATAATGTTTTAATTTTTTGCTAGTTATCATTATTATTTTCAGTTTCTATTTAAAAGAATGGGATTGTTAGGACTTTTCAACATGTATATCATTGTTCTTTGTTCATGTTCTCCCAACCCATCACTTTTGTTTCCTTCTCTGCATCCGCTGGTTCCCTTCTTCCCCCACAAATATACCCCTTTCTGCTTTCATGTCAAATATACATGTGCACTTGTGCACACCACATGCACATGTACACGTATCCTTGTACCCCGTTCTCTTCCACTTCAGGCCCCTTCTTCCCACCAGTATAGGCTCTTTCTTACTTTCTATAATCTAGATAGCATATATAAGATAAACATGAAATCCATTTGTATACAAGTTGTTAGGTCTCAAAGAAACCCTGGAAAGTGTGTTGTCTATTAACATATCAAAGTGAGCCTCTCTCAGTATCAGCATTAAAAGTACCTCTTAGAGTTCTTGCTCCTGTAAAATCTTCTCCTTAGTCCTATACCCTAAAACTCTCCAGTCCCACAGCTTCCCTTCCCTTCCCTGATTCCTCTCTCCTCCCACTCTTCCACAAAACTTCCTAAGCTCTTCCTAATGCTTGGCTGTGTGTCTCTGCATCTGTTTCAATCATCTGCTAGATGAAGCCTCTCAGAAGACAGTTATGCTAGGCTCCTGTCTGCAAGCATAGCAGAGTATTATTAATAGTGTCATTAATAGTATCAGGGGTTGGCTCTCTCCCATGGGGTGGATCTCAAGTTGGGCCAGTCATTGCTTTGCCATTTCCTCAATCTCTGCTCCATCTTTATCCTTACACTTTTTATAGGCAAGACAAATTTTGGGTCAAAAGTTTTATGAGAGGGTTGGTGTCATCCTCCCTCTATTGGAAGACCCACATAGTTACAAGAAGTGGCAAGATCATGCTCCATGTCACCCAGTGTTAGAGCTGTCATCTAGGGTCACCCCTTTAGAATCCCAGAGGTTAGGGTGTCCCTGTGCCAGAGACGCTCCCCCACTGATTTTCATTCTTTCTTTGGTCTTCCCCTTCCAATTACTCTACCACCCACTCCCTCCCCACACTTGATCCCTGTCCTAGGTACCTTTTCTATCCCCTCTCCCACACAGCTCCCTCCCTCTATCTACTTCAGATGACAACTTTATTTCCTCCTCTGCATGCTATTCAAGCATCCTCTCTTGAGCACTCTTTGGCTTCTTTGGATCTGTGGGTTGTAGCATGGTTATCCTGTACATTGTGGCTAATATCCACCTATAATTGAATACATACCATGCATGTCTTTCTGAGTCTGGGTTGCCTCACTCAGGATAATCTTTTCTAGTACCACCCATTTGCCTGCAAATTGCATAATATCTCTGTTTTTAATAATTGAGTAGTATTTCATTGTGTAATTGTACAACATTTTCTCTATCCATTCTTCAGTTGAAGAACATCTAGGTTGTTTCCAGTTTCTGGCTATTATGAATAAAGCTGCTATGAACATAACTGAGCAAATATTCCTGTGGTATGGTGGTGCATCTTTTGGGTATATGCACAGAAGTGGAATAGCTGCATCTTGAGGTAGATTTATTCCCAGTTTTCTGAGAAAATTCCAGATTGATTTCCAAAGTGGTTGAACAAGTTTGCACTTACACCAGCAATGAAAGAATGCTCGTCTTTCTTCATATCCTCGCCAGCATGTGTTGACATTTGAGTTTTTCATCTTAGCCATTCTGAAGGGTGTAAGATGGAGTCACAGAGTTGTTTTGACTTGCATTTCCCGATGACTAAGGAAGCTGAGGATTTCTTTTAAGTGTTTCTCAGCCATTTGATATTCCACTACTGGGAATTCTCTGTTTAATTCTGTGACCCATTTTTAATTGGGTTATTTGCCTAGTTGGTGTCTACTCTCTTGAGTTCTTTCTATTATTTGGATATATCTGATATCTGACAGATGTAGGGTCAGTGAAGATCTTTTCCCTTTCTGTAGGCTTCCATTTTGTCCTTGAAGAAACTTTTCAGTTTCATGAAGTCCCATATATTAATTGTTCATCTTAGAGACTGAGCAGTTGGTGTTCTGTTCAGGGAATTGTCTCCTGTGTCAATGAGTTCAAGGCCCTTTTTCATTTTTTCTTCTAATAGATTTAGTGTATCTGGTTTTATGTTGAGGTCTTTGAGCCACTTGAACTTGAGTTTTGTGCTGTGTGGTAAATATGGATCTATTTGGGTTCTTCTACATTTCTTCAGGGACTTTAAGTTCTTCTCATACAGGTATTTGATGTGCTTGGTTAGAGTTACACCAAGATACTTTATATTATTTGTGGCTATTGTGATGGGTGTAGTTTCTCTAATTTCTTTCTCAGACTGTCATTTGTATACAAGAGAACCACTGATTTTTGGTGAATAATCTTGTATCTAGCCACTTTTCTGAAGGTATTTATCGGCTGTGGGAGAATTCTCAGGTGGAATTTGGGAGGTTGCTTATGTATACTATCATATCATCTGTGACTAGCGATATTTGACTTCCTTGCCAATTTGCATTCCTGTTGATCTCCTTTAGCTGTCATATTGCTCTAGCTAGAACTTCTAGTACTATATTGAAGAGATATGGAGAGAGTGAGCAGCCTGGTCTTGTCCCTGATTTTAGCGGAATTGCTTTGCGTTTGCAGGTGGTTAATGGCTAATAGTCAGCACAAGTTGCTCCAGAATCTCTACTTTTCAAAGGGTTTAAATGGTTTTCCCTGCTCACAAAGCTGAACCTTAAGTCCTAAACGCTGTCCAAGTTCTGCTTGTGGTCCTGGCAAAAGTGGAGGAAACTATCAGTCTTTTATTAGGTCTACCTTGTGTCTTTCTTTCCCAATTACGTATTCATCATCTGACTTGTAAATGCTGGAGGGAGCCATAGAAACAAGAAACAGTCTACTAATACTGTATCAAATATTTATTTGTAGCCGACTATGTGTTAAGGAACAGTAAGGAGACATGGTTATTGGTGAACAAGCCCTACTGTGTCACACTGTAGTTTAGAAGGAGAGATAAGTAATATTCAATTAAAAGGTGAGAGATTATCTTAGTAGGTAATAAGTCTATTAAAGCAGTTACATAGGGTTATAAAGCAGAAGATCACCAGGAGTGAGAGAAAGGTTAAGTAGGAAATTGAGAGCAAAAGTAAGACTTTTGTGTGCTTCATGTATCTCAGAGTTGTTTTGATTTGCATTTCCCTGATGAAATCTGGACGATTTAACTATTGATGAGAGTGAGGTATTAAAGTCACTCATTGTTATTTCCAATACTCTTGTTTTTAAGCAAACTTGATGCTCCTACTGCTCATTGAATGAATACATATATATTTATTTTATTTCATTGTTATATTTTTGTTTTCATAATATAATTTATTTATCTTATTTATTTATCTCATTTGACTAATTTGGCTTAATGTCTTTGTTGGATAATAGTATATTACAGCTTGTTTAAGTTGCTTATTATAACAATGTACATCATTTTAATTTAAGGATTTGAATACATATGTTTAGTGCAGGTAACAAATAATTGGAATTTGTTTTCATTATCCAGTAAACCACTTAGTTTCTTTTACCTGGACAGTTAAGACTATTTGTATTGAATGTTACGATTGAAAAGTACTTGCTGATTCCTGTACCTTTTTTGACTTAGTTCTCATTTATTTCTTCTCTAGGTTCTTCATACTAGGGATTTGATGCTTTATTGATTTGGGTAAGACTGAAGTTTTTTCCCCATGTTTTCATTGTTTCTTGTTTTCTTTATGCTGCTGTTCTTCTTCTTCTTCTCTTACTCCTCTTCCTCCACTTCCTTCCCCTTCTCCTTCTTTGAGATAGACTTATCTATCATACAAAAATTCCTGACCACATTTTCCCCTCCCTCCATTTCTCCCACCTCACCTCTTCCCCAGATCCACTTCCCTTCCATCCTCTTTAGAAAACAGTAGGCTTCCAAGAGATGACAGCCAAACACTACAAAGCAAGATACAATAAGACATCTATTCTTCTCATGAAAATTTTCCTTTCCTGTGCTGTTATTAATAAGAATCTCTTTTTACCTCCTTTCTTGTGGGAATCCCTCAAGTATTTTTAGCAATATTGGCTTGCTTTTTGTGATTTGCTTTAGCTTTCGCTTTTCTTGGAACATCTTTATTTCTCTTTGAGATTCAAAGATAACATTTTTTGGCCACAGTGTTATTGGCTAGTAGTTACTTACATTCCATTCTTGAAATATATCATTCCACGGTGTCTTGGCTTTTAAAGTTCATACTGACATTGTACCAAACTGCTCTCTAAATTTCTATCTCTGGACCCATAGATTATCATAGCTCTCAGACTTGATCAGATAAGTTTTTAATTTTTATTTTTGCAGTGCGTGGAAGCTAATGTTTAGATTCACAACAGATCAAAGTACAGATAAGAAGTGTTTGTGGAGTGAGTGCTCAGCCACAAATGGGAAGTCTACATTTCCTTTCATCATGGAAGTGGGCACAGAATGATTGTGAGAGCTATAGGCAGGGGGAGAACCAGCATGAAACATTACCTTCTGGACATGTCAGGATCACTACACTCATAAATTCACAGTAGCTGTGCTTTCCTGCACAGTTCAATTCTTTTTTTTTCTTTTTCTTTTTTTAATTTTTTTTTTATTAATTTATTCTTGTTACATCTCAATGTTTATCCCATCCCTTGTATCCTCCCATTCCTCCCCCCCCCCATTTTCCCATTATTCCCCTCCCCTATGACTGTTCCTGAGGGGGATCACCTCCCCCTATATATTCTCATAGGGTATCAAGTCTCTTCTTGGCTACCTGCTGTCCTTCCTCTGAGTGCCACCAGGTCTCCCCCTCCAGGGGACATGGTCAATTCTTAATATCAGAAAGATAATAGTGACAATTTAGATGGCATTTAAAGAAATGACATGTGAATCCCACAGGCAAAGTGACTCAATCATGTGAGTGCTGTTCATTGAGTTACATATACATTGTTGCCAAAGGCAATAAAATGTATTATATAATTTGCTGTGTCAATAAACTTGAAGCCAAACCATGTAAAAATAACTCTGTTTGAAATGATTTTCCTGAAAAAAATTCATGATGATTTCTAAATCTTCCACTCTAATCAAAGATTGATCATATATGAAGATCACTAGGAGCATGTCTTTTCGTTCTCTTCACCTGTCATACTAGACAGATACTTATTTTTTGTGAATCAATTCAAAACTTCAAAAGTTCAGTGCCAAAGCATAAATTCATTTCACCAGACAGATGTTGAAATTATGATTCAAATTTCATCTTAGTTTTACCTATTTTGCTGCAATACTATTTAGTAGCCTAGGGCAGAAGGTAGAAACCTGGGTTGCAATGAATATCACCTGCATTGTGTTCTAAGTGTGGGCAGTAAAAATCCCTCTTGTAATGGCAATCATCAGATAATGCATTCAATTATTTTCAGTGAATACTACTTAGTTTTCACAAGACTTTATCTAAGGATGCTGACCTGCTCTTGGACCCCATTATATACAGATCTTTAGTGACATTAATATATCAGAAGACAAGAAATTCCCTTTAAAAAAAAAAAAAGAAATTCCCTTTATAGGTTCCATTTATTCCTATTGTTGCCAAAAATGTTTTTAAATATGGTAAAGACATATACTGAGATACATAAAAATTTCTAATTCAAGATTAATAAACCCACCACCTAGATGTGCTATAATATAATATAAATTGTTATTTGAAGAGCTTTAGAATCACCTTTAAAATTTTACTTCATCTAAATGGATTATAATGAAGATGTAGAGCTTTTGAAACCTATAAGATAAATGGCATACCTAATAATATCTAGATTTCATTTAGTCAGAACTCTGTGCTGATGACATAGGTTAACAAATTATAATGATCACACTAATTAGAATTATGTATCTTGACATACAAATATCAAATGTGTTTCATTGACTTATACATGATTCGCCTTTTAAAAAAAGATCTGAGTTCATAAAGTAAGTATGACCTCTTCTCAATATGTTACAGGTCTAGAGCATTATCTATTATCTAATGATTCAGTTTTCAATTAACATTATTAAGATTCTCAGTTCCTCTTCTCTGTAATAATTGTGAAATCTCAAGAGAAGCATTTTAAATCTTTAATATGAAAACATTAACCCTTCAATACAAAACTCCTGACAACAGCACCCCAGGACATATGAGAAGGAATAAGGGCATTTATATAAGTATATTATTATATATGTCTATTTCTGTTACTATCAACCACAATTTTTGTCAGATTATAGTTATTAGTAGGTAAATAAATGCTTGCTTATCCTTCTGTTCCTGCCAATTTCAGTGTATTTGTTCCAAAAGATAATAGAATGAGTTCCATTTTTATGATGAAATGGACTTAAAATGGTTACATGATTTGCCTGTAAATGATGAATACTACTAGCCTTTGAGTTTTAAGCTATTAATACCTGTCTCTACGCCATGCTGTTAAATATAAATATAGATTTATCAATGAAACGCCCATTAGAGTCAATGGAATTCAGAATCAATGCTCAAGAAAAAGTAAGTCTTCCAACCTAAGAAGAGATGTTTCAATGCAATAGGGTAAATAATATTATCCCACCATTTATAATATATGAATAAATTATCAAAACAAAAGGTAAAATAATGATGCTCTAAAGTGAGACTTACAAACTGCTACTTTGGAGAACTGAGAAGTTAAGAAGAACATTTAGAGGGGCTACTCCTTATATAATTATCACCCAGAATATACTTTGGAAAGTATGACTAGCAAACCTCAGCTCTGAGTACTCAGATACATACTGACTTCCTTATCTTGATACTGCAGTCAATAAATCTTTCTTTTGCTTTAGCTTTTGTTTTCCAAGTATAGGAAATTTTTCTAGGTATATTGACAATGCAAATGTGTCACCCCTGAAAAATATTTCTCCCAAAACCCACACTGAGATGAATTATAAATCTGAGGAAAATGGGCTTTTTGATAGTATTTAGAAAGGGACAAAGAAGTACTTCCTCATATCACCTAGCATACAATATTCTTTTTATGGCCTCCTTATAGAAATGACAAACATCAAAATGGAGTTTTAAAGGGCAAAGTTTCCTTCTTAAAATTCTGGTTATTTATAATAAGGCCTATTACTCCTCCTCTTCAAAGATTGTCTTTTAATTTGACCTAAACATTAAAGTTCTGACTTACAACCGCTAAATCAGATTGAACAGAGAAAGGAAAAGGGCTAGGTCATCAGTGAAATAACTAACAATTAGGATATCATCTTTTCTATGCAAAGTGAACATTGCTGGTCTATTTGCATAGACTATTCTTGAATTGCCTTTTGAGTCCAATGAATATATTCAGCTTATAGTCTCTTGTTAGAAAAAGGGCCCTATGAGTTACACATTCCAACATTTTACTTTCTGAATCATTTTAAATGTAAGGATATTAACAGTGCAGAAAGATGAAATTATTTGCCAAAAGTCACAAAAATCATGTGAATTGACAACCTAAATACTGTCTTTAATTCATCTGATTGAAAACCCCAAAATTTCTTGGATCATGTGAAGGTATTGGGGAACATGTATTTTTAAATATACTCATTGTAATGATTCACATAAAGAAAAGTAGACTGTAAGCACACTGTGATTTTTGTATTGCTTGAAAGATCTTGCTGGAATATATAAGCCGTGGGAAAAAACACAAACAAACAAAAAAGAAAGCCCCCAAATTTTATCCTTATATATACATGAGCTCTGCTTATATATATATATATATGTGTGTGTGTGTGTGTGTGTGTGTGTGTGTTTTGTAGCCAGGGCTTCTCTGTGTAGCCTTGGCTATCCTGCTTTGTACACCAGGCTGACCTCAAACTCACAAACATCCACCTGCCTCTGCCTCCCTGAGTGCTGGGGTTAAAGGCATGCGCCACTGCATCTGGCTTTGTTTATGTGACTCTTGTGATAGATTCATTACTTCATGATCCTATTAGTTTGACTCCTGATAGATTCATTACTTCATGACCCAATTAGTTCAAGTTCAATTCATTTTAATTTAATTAATTACATGAAAAAACTCCATTTAAGCTGCCTTTGACTAGAAGATTTGATCTGTTAACACAATGCCGTCTATTTTCTGTTGAAAACTAGCAGAAGTGTTGTGTCATATATGTTAATATGTCTCCAAAATTTTAAACACTTGTGGTGAGTTTATTGTAATATTATGATAAAAAAGTGTCTTTCAAAGCAATGTGAAAGCATGAAGAGATGTCACATGAAATATTGTTTAGAAACATGGATCTGGAATTATAAGTGCTTGTGAACTGCCTCATGTGGGTGCTAGGAAGCAAATGATGTCCTCTGTAGGAGCAGCAAGCACTCTTAACACCTTCTGGTCTCTGTGGGCACCCGTACTCCAGTATATGCAACCAGTTGCTTGCTCTCTTAGTACTCAGCAATCTATCCTCTACCCTCCCTCAACCATTTTACCAAAAACTGGACCACCAAAAAGTTAGAATCTACCTTTTCCAGAACTAAATGTTAGATGTAGAGTCTTTTGCTATCACAGTGAGGTAAACTGGAGACTGGGAGTTACAGTTTTTGTCTTGCTTTCCATAGTATTATGTGGTATCTAAAAACTAACATTAAAAAACAGTATGATTAAGTCATACAATGTTAGTGAATTATGTGTGTGAAGAAATTAGATGAATTAATCATACTTTTTAACTTACTAAACAGGTAAAGTAATAAAAGTACTTGTTACTTTTTGAGATTTTCATTTGAACAGCTGCAAATTCTCCTTCCTGTAAAGGATTCTTTGGTGTCTGCTTTCAAATATTGTCTGAGTTGTTTTATCTTCTTTCTTTTTCTTGGCTACTCAATTCACAAATATAGCCCTAGCACAGCTTATAAAAAGGACAACGGTTACATTATTTGCCTTTTGTCGGTGTGATAAAATACTGACAGTTTGAGGAAGGAAGAAAGGGTTTACTTTAGTTTACAGTTTGAGAGGATGCATGTCATCATGCCAGCGAAGGCAGGGAGGCAGAAGTTAGAGAAGGCACCCACAATTCGGAAGCCGAACTAGAACAAGACATGGAGCCTGGCTATAAAACTGCAAGGCCCACCTCAGTGATCCATTTTCTCCTGCAAAGATACACTTTCTTAAGGTCCCCCAACCTCCCAAATCAACACTGCCATTGTTGACAAAGTGTCTACATGCATGAGTCTAGAGGAGCATTTCACATTCAAAACACAACAACTACATTATAGCAAAATGAGTCTTCTTTTTCATGAGTCAGTGGCATGTATTCTGAGAGCCAAATCATGAGGTAATTGTGGACTCTGGATATTGTCCATTTGGGCTAGTGAGTATTTAGTCATGGCTTTCTTGAGGTCACATATAATTCTACATGGAAAACTTCCCAACATTGGAATTCACATCTGAGGAAAATAATGTACTCTGAGTTGAAGCTAAAGAGAAATGGAACATATTTATGTAAAAAGATTATTTCCTCTCAGGTTTTCCAATAAATATATACTGCTCTCTATTTCGTGAGCGTGAATGATGTAAGAAGTCTATTCTTCATCTTATTTGCTGTGACAATCTGATGACATGATCATCATTATCCCCATGAGTTTCATGGAGGTTATATAACATTTCCAAGGTCATTTAAATCTCAAGTGATAAATGTAAATTATAAAATTATATCTCTACAACTTGAGGTCTTTAAAATATGCTAGGCACTGATAAATATAAGAGATGTGCTCAATTATTATTTTCCTTTCATGGACTCATTTATTTTAGCAATATAAGATAATATAATGAACATAACGGTAGAAGACAGTGCAATGAGCCTAATTTACCTGTTGTTCTGGTTAACATGATGTGACTTACATGGGTCTTTTGATATAAAAAGAAACTATGCTCATTCTCTTTCATGTTTAACACCTATGACCAAATACAATCTCTTCAAATCACTCTATATGTAAAAAACAATATTGGGACCAATTGTGCTATTTTATAAAATATTAACAAAATCAAATTAAAATATCAATGGAATGATTTGCGCCATTTTTCTCTCATGTAAGAAATGAAATCAAATTAGCAGGAAAGTTTCTGTTGAGACTATTAAATAATGACAAGTAACACAAGAGTCAATGTTTAAACTTTTGCTTATCTTTATTTTCCACATTATTTGTTTATTTGCTTATTTATTGTGTGTATGAACACACAAGCAGGTGTGTGTACATGTATGTGCGTGTGTGTGTGTGTGTGTGTGTGTGTGTGTGTGTGTGTGTGATGGTTTTGAAGTCTATGATGACTAGAGAGTAGCTTGTTGACTTGATTCTCTAGTATTTTGGGGAGTTTGAACTTGATCTTTCAGCCTTGATGCCAAGTGCCTTTACCACCTTTTCCATCTTGCTGGCCTGAATGTTTAAAAAGTATAATTGTCTGGTATGGATTTATATATTTGAAATTATAGTGTTTGTATTAGCAAATGTAATATGTATATATGAATATACAGAGAGTAAATACAAATTGACTGTTAATTGTCAATCCAGTGGCAAAAAAGGGTATTTTCAAAAATTTTCTCTCATTTATTTCTAAGATATAAAGTATATTGAAATTTACTAACTAGGAAGTAAACAGGAGAGGTGAACTCAGTAACAAGGTCAACTTTCCTTTACATCTGGATTAAACAGAGTGGTAGCGTGCTACATAGTTCTAGTGCTTATCAAATCCAAATGTTGCATTTTTCATAAATTCAATCAAATGGGTTTGGAGTGGTGAGTTGCTTCCATCGGTTTTATTTTTTATTTTATTATTTTTTAAATCTTTTATTAATTTATTCATATTACATCTCAATAGTTATCCCATCCCTTGTACCCTCCCATTCCTCCCTCCCTCCCGCTTTCCCCTTACTCCCCTCCCCTATGACTGTGACTGAGGGGGACTTCCTCCCCTGTATATGCTCATAGGGTATCAAGTCTCTTCTTGGTAACTTGTTATCCTTCCTCTGAGCGCCACCAGACCTCCCCATCCAGGGGACGTGGTCAAATATGGGGCACCAGAGTATCAGGTCAAAGGATTGAAGAGATGACTCATTGATTAAGAGCACTCTTTATTCTTCCAGAGGACACTGGCTTGATTTCCAACATCCATATTGTGGCTCACAAACTGTCTGTAACTCCCATACCAGGATATCTGACACTCTTTTCTTGCCTCTTAGGAACCAGGAACGCATTTAGTAGATAGACATGCAGAAAAGCAACCATATTCATGAATTTTTTTAAAAGTTGGAAACCGCTGCTTCTATACCCTTGTCTCAATACATTTCTCATGTTCCTAGTAAGACCCTTCATCTATGAAATGAAGAGGTTTGCAGTATAACTGATGATTTCATGAATTGATTATACTGGCGATGGAGGTTGTCTATGATTTGAAAATATTCTACTAGCCATATTAGTGGATGTGAGGATCTTTTATATTTACTTTTCCATCCTGAAAACTCCAAAAGGACTTGTTAGATGCTATTCATTTGATCAGAGCATTTTTTTTTAGACAGGTAGTTTGATAAGTAGTCCAAGCAGGCCACAAACTTAACATCTGCTTGCCACAGGCTCTCATGTGCTGGGATTAACAGGTGTTTGGATTGTGTAAAAACACTATTTGGGGCTCACTCTTCTCTATCCTGGAGTCCAAATTTCATCAAATTTTGTTTATCTCATTGTGTCACTAATGATTCATTGCTGCTTTTTGGGCTACAGTGTTTTTACTAGGAAACAAAAGGGCCAGATTCTCTTTACAATCTACTATGTCTTCACTGTTATGTTATGTATAACTGTTACTTCTAAAGTCCCCAGGAGATTTCTGGCAAAATAACCATCTTTACTAATAAATGGTATTTCTATTTATTTATGGTGTGCTAATTCCACTCAAATGTGGGTATGATCAGCTAGTCATACAGTAAATAAAAAAACTTCGTCTGTCTATCCTTTGACTCCATCAAGTTTCTACTAATTTTTTGAGGTCTAGCTAAGACTGCAAAAGACAGGATTCATAATTGGCAGACCACATCTCTGTAAAGGTAACATGTTCTTAGGATACAATTTCAAGTAATTTAAACCAAATAGCAATCATTTCAAGAGAAGACAGAAAAATAATATTCCTCAGCAGATCTGGTGGGAGATATAGCATAACAGCTACTAAGTGCATAAGGAGAGTAATGCGTTCCAGGAATATTATTCCTCTCTCCTGAACATATTTAAGTGGCTATCACTAACTTAGTTCAGCCCCCCTTTAAAAAAAAACTCAGTTATATAAATGGGCATATAATCTAGGCAAGCACACCCATACAACACAAGCAACTAATGTTCAGAAGTTGTTTTTATGCATGAAAATTAAAAGCCAGAGTAAACAGAACAGCTTAACATCAGGAACTAAACAAAATAAGTTTTTTAAAATGCATTTAGTAATAAGAGTGCTGTTTTCTCTAAGAAGCCCTGTGCATACTACTAAAATGGCATTAGCCTGCAGAATGCAGGAACTGATGGCAGTTACTGAGAGCAGTACAGCAGCTGAAACAAAGAAGGACTCATTACCATGCAAAGCACAGCATCTTTCAGATGTGATGAGAAACGTGACTGCATGGCAAACTGGTCCAGGGGAAATTTCAAAATATGACCACTCAAGCAAAAAGGAGAGCATGGTGAGAACAGGAATAGGATTATGGGAAGGTGGGTCAACCCTGCACATAGGCCCTGCAGGTATGCAATGGCTGCTGACCTGCAGTCCTGTCAGCTTTATATTAACAGGGATCCACACAGACACAGTTCTTGATATGTGGCTCTGTGGAACTGTGTAAAAAATTTAAAAAGTTAATGAAAGTAAAATGTTCATGCTTCATTTTTATTGTGTTAAGTTCTTTAGTATGCATTGTAACAGTATCCTATACCGCTTTACAGTATGAAACTAATTGCAACCTGTGGGTAATTGTGAAAAACTAACAGTTCTTAAAGTCCACACTTCGTGGAAAGTGATTTGCCCCTTATTTGTTTTTCCAAATGCACCAAAGCTGTGGCTGGGAGGACTATGCACACAGACATACATCCACAATCCCTACATACCTATACATTTTTAGATCCTATTAATGACATTCTAGGCATCCACCGGGAAGGCTGAATTAGGCACCTAAAAATAAACCTTAACTGAAATACAGACCTTCTTCTTCCAGCAAATGTGCTATTATATCTTTTACGGTTCTATTGGGCTAAGATAACTGAGAATGAGTTTGCACATTCCTAAGCTCAATCAATATGTCTCTAGCTCTACAGTCACTTTATTGACGGCAATAGCTTTCATCATAATGATTAGAGATTCCAAACCTTTTAACAGTCTTCAACACAACAATGACGTGTATCCATATCTCTGTGATTTAGAGCAATTGACACAACATAAAAAATTCAGTGATTATCAAGTTGGATTTTTCATGTTACTGATTTCTTGATCTAGTTCAACTTAATAATAAATGATGCACATTAAGCCATTGCTACAATGGTGAGACAAACAGCCAAAGGGAATCGGAATTTGGTTGTACAATTCCTGTACCAGTAAACTGAAAGTATAATGAAGAAAAGGCAAATGCAAACCTTCAGTTTTCTTAGGCTCTGAACAAATACCTATTTTCTGCTTCTTGACTTTTGGGTATTACAACCTAGCTATGATATAATGTATTCACTGGGAAGTTTTCACTCTGAAAAATTGCACACATCTTTAAATTTTCAATAGGCGTCTTTTAGCCTGGACTGGTAAGCTGGATTTACCTATTCATAAATCAGTATCACACCTGTAGATGGTTATTTGGACTATTCAAATACATATTTACATGTTCACAGAATCACAATATTAATCGTTGTTAAAAGGTTCAAACCCCTACCCAGATCTAGCCAATGAACAGGACATTCTCCACAGCTGAGTGGAGAGTGGGGACTGACTTTCACAGGAACTCTGGTGCCCCATATTTGACCATGTCCCCTGGATGAGGAGACCTGGTGACACTCAGAGGAAGGATAGCAGGCTACCAAGAAGAGACTTGATACCCTATGAGCATATACAGGGGAAGGTAATCCCGCTTAGGAAGAGTCATAAGGGAGGGGAGTAAGGGGAAAATGGGAGGGAGGGAGGAATGGAGGATACAAGGAATGAGATAACAATTGAGATGTAATATGAATAAACTAATAAAATATATTATTAAAAACGTAACTCGGAAAATTGGAAAACATTTTTGTACCAGCACAACCATTATATTGCTCTCTTACAATTACAAATAAGCAGTTATAAAGTCATAAAATGAAAATAAAGTAAGGCCAACTTATCAAAGGAATTAATTTAAGTCAGCTCAACACTTATAAGATATTTAAGTTCCAATAATTTATAAGGTCATTTTTTTATCCATTGCTCAAAAAGTTTAATTCATAACTACCTTTACTTAACATGTATTATGTGAAGGTGTTTTGTATATATCTATATGCACACATGTATAAATTCTACCACTACAATATGCATGATGGCAGGGATCAGAAGCCATGGGCATGGGAGGAGAAATGAGATTAAAATACACTCTTGTTGGCCCCTGAATAAGGTCTATATTTTAAGACCTCTAGTCCATGCACTGATCCAGACAATGCTGTAAGGGCATAATAGTCATATACAACAGAAACTACATTGTTAATAAACATTCTTAATTATTTTTGTTTATTTTCCAATTTCATATATTGGGGTCCTAGCACAATCACTTGTATACCAGAATGGCAATCTCATATGGCAATAAGGTTTTTACAGAGGTAATTAGGCTTACATGAGATCACTAGGCTGATCTAATCTAATATGACTTGAGTCCTCAGAGAAGGATAACATAGACAAAGATATGTGCAGAAGTAAGACAATATGAAGACACTGTAAGGATTTAAGATGGCCATCTAAACACCAAGCAGAGATCTAGACCAGATACTTATCTCAGAGCTCCAAGTCAGAACCAACTGCACTTTTATCTTGGAATTTCAGCCACCAGACTGTCTGTTGGACCACAACATGTTGTTTAAAGTGACCTTTTATTGTCTGGTTCCATATCTAAATATGAAGCTACTCAATCTACTGATTCCTAACTTCAATCACAGGCATTATGAACCTGAAATCATATTTACAATTCTGTATACATAGCTACATGAATTTGTTTTTGGTAAAAGATTCCATCATTTTTTGATCAAAATGTCAAACATCTTGGAATGCATCAGATCTTAGAAACTCCTGGTATATGGGGACAGCTGGGCATTTTGAAAAACTGAAGGCACATCTATAACATATGTTTTACCGAATGGGCTATGAAACTGGCTGCTGACCCACAGAAATAAAGGAGACTTGAACATTTATCAGATTGTAGCTATGAATGTTGCCCTTGGGCTTTGTGCAGGTGACATGCACAGATCATTCAAAGAAATAAGGGAAAAGCATGAATGTGGCTCTAGTTCCTGTTTGGTTCAAGCAACAAAAACCATCAGAATGTTTTAAAAAGCACATACTCTGCATCTTGTCTTTGAAACAGAATAACTATCATGAACTGAGTATAGTTAAATGTGGTTTCTGAAACCATATGGCTGATAGAAAAAGGCAGGGTTAAAAGCCCTGGCCAAAAGCTAATCTTTCTATGCAATGCAACTATCAACAAAAGGATGACTACAGCCAGCCCCAGACAGAACTAATCTTTGGGTAATTCTGTATGTGACTCTACGAATGAATGAATGCAAGCACCTAGGAGCTGCACCCTACGCCTTATTCTGTCTGGAAGGGAAGCACAGAACACACAAAAGGAAAAACAACTGAATTCATTCAAATACCTGATCATTTCCCAAATGTTTATGTGGTTCCTAAGGGAAAAATCTCTGCCAGATGAACTTGCACTAACAGCCTGTGGCTTTGTGTGTGTCACCCAGTTATATCTTTCTCTGAGAGGGGCAAGCCCTGTATGGAGACAGTAGCCTGATCGAGAGCTGCTTCTGCCTGTATAATTAGTCACGGTGCACCTGTACCTAACTGCATTAACAATTAACACAATTACACACACAATTGTGGAATTGCCCCCACTATTTGAATAATTAGTGAGCTAACAACATGATTTGCAGGTGCAATTGAGCAATTATGTACAGTTCCAAAGTGGAATGTGCATATTCAGAGGTTTGGATTGAAGCCCATTATGAAGTCTTGTTCCAAATGGTCACATTAATTTTATTATTAGTAGGACCAGTACTCAGCAAGACCTATCAGATCCTGATGCACTGTAGCATTAGGTACTAGGAAGTGATTCATCTCATCATGGTATTCAGCTCTAGGATTGCCCCAACACAGGCAGCCCAGCCACAAGGCCACTTAGTCTGTAGACCTGTACCCTTTCCTTTGACCCGCCCGCCCCCCTGCATGCATCTGTGGTGTCCTTCCCAATCTGCTCTTCCCCATCATCTGACACCACTCTTTATTGTTATTCCTAACTAAGCCCCCTGTTTTATGTTTGGGCTCAGAAATGTGACAGTTCAGTATTAGTTGAGATGCCTTCTGAAAGAAAGCAGGAAACTCAGAAAGACAGGGGCAGTGACTGGGTGCCACTCACAGTAGAGAGCAAAGGCAGGAATTATAGCACTGCTGGCAAAGCTCCTCTGGCATTAAAGAACTTTCATCAATCTATTCTGTATTCCTGGCTATTACAGTCTCCTTTGACACAGAGGAGGATGCTCAGTGAAGGTTCAAGTTTCAGATGTATACAGTGGCAAAACCAAGTTGACTCTGGGACATTTATTTTCCTAATTATAGAAATTTCAGCAGGAAAGGCAGAGGCTCTATTGTGCTGAAACCTAGGAGAGAACATTAGCTGCTACTACCATAGAGTCATGCCCACTTAGTTCAAAAGGTCCATCGCATCCAGGTGAAACAAGGCCTGGAAGAGAAGAATATCATCTCAGGCAAGACCGTATACAGTGCCACAAGTCATCCCCAGACTATAGCTCTGTAAAAAGAACCCGAGGAAAGAGCTACCAATGGCTTTAGCTAGAATCATTGGAGATTTCTCCAGATACCAGATAATTATTTATTAACAAAAAGCCTGAAAAATATTATATTTTAGATGATTGTTACTTTGTGATAGGAGCTCCGTTCATGTTACATCTTCCATTCAGTCATTTCTGGGTGATTATGATGTGCATATTTGAGTGACAGAGTTCAGGAAAATGAGAGATGTGACCCTGTAATATCAACAGTAGCGTCGGTCAATATGCAGACTGAGCCCACTCTTCCGACTACCATTTAATTACTAAGTTCTACTGCCAGGGTAGGAAGAATATGTCTTTGCAGCTCTTCTAGGATGGCAGTTAGTGCTACTTTATACCACAGAAATACAAATTGTGACTTTGTCTATCACCTAAAACAAAATCCAAACAGAAATACAGAAAATAAAAATAAAAACCAGTCTATTTTTTAATCATGGATTTACTCTTAAAATAGAAAAAGACATAAGTGAAATCTGAACCAGACTGTTTATTCAGATTCTACTAAGCTTATTATGAGCATCCACCCTGTTTTCATCTGTTATGCATTTTGGCTAATTTTTGCACAGCAGGAAAATGAGCAATGGTAGATGTAAACTTTGTGCACTGCTCTATTAAGACTCTATATAACTGGGATTTAGAAAAGTACATTTTCAGCCACCTCAAAGCTACATTTTACAGTTCAGCTGCATGAAAAATTACCTAACTTGTTGAAATAGATTTCTTGACCCATGTATAGCTACACTAAATGGTGTAATTCAATGCAATATAACTAAATTAACACCAATTAGACAGGCTGAATTAAAGGGCATGTTACTAATAAATTTTATGCTAAACATATTACTGATAATAAGATGACTAAAATATAAGGAAATAAAATGCTCTCTTCAGCTTAGTTTATGCCTAGCAATATCTAAAAGCTTTTAAAATGAAATGTACAAATTAAAACTTCCATTTTCCTATAGAGTAATGGGAAAATACAAATCTATTGTATTAACAGTAGATTCTGATTTCTTTTGCACTTGTTAGAAGGATTTCTTAATGAAAATGTCAAAATAGCTCCTCTCCACGGAACCTAGTATCCCAATCTCTAAAAGGCAAAGGGCACATTCAACGATTCTTTAATTTATTCTTGATCCGAGATAAGGTACATTTAATACAGTATTAGAAATAGCACATACTTTTTGGTTTCATGGTACCTAGATTCCTGTCATTCTTGGTTATGCCACTTATTAGTTGGATAAACCTTTATGGGAGAACAAAAATGACCATCAAAAGGTATGATCATGTCAAATCCCTCAGATCCAAACAAATAAAGTAGGAGTAAAAAACATGATTATTTTCTTAGTGTGGAAAAAAGATGTTCTCAGAGTGAAGATCTTGAGTATACTTATATCTGGTGTATTTGAGTGGAGCTTAAATAAAATTACTTGCATCCTAACAGTACAGAGGCAGAGGGAGTCTTGAGATACACATACAGAGGAGGGGATGCAGGTGCCAGTTCTTTATGTGAAAATGAAGTCAGAGAGTGAAATGACAAATCCATAAACCAAGGAATGCCAGCACAGAAATACTGTTTAGAACTCACAGATACAATCTTCAAGAAATTTTGAACCGTGAGAAATGGACTGTTTCTTTCTAAGAAACGTTTCCTTTGATATTAGATACATCTGATTCTACAAAGGAGTAAATGATGCTGTGCAGCTCTGTACAGCTTTTCACTAAGGGGCATCCATTTGCATGAATAATCACTCAAAATAAGGATGTGTTGGTTCTGTATAATTGCAATGAATCAAAAAAAAAAAAAAAAAAAAAAAAAAAAAAAAAAAAAAAAGCTGAACTACAAAATCAGTAAAAATTACTCTGCAGGTTTCAGCCCAATAAATTCCACATTACTCTGCTGACCACTTTAAATTCCCTAAGAGCTCATTCCATGATGAAATAGTCACTGACTTTTATTTTCTCTGCTGTTTGGCTGAAGAATGAGCAAATGGGCAATAGCCATATTTTACAGCCAGTAGCCTGCTTGGTTGCTTATGATCTGCAGTCCTTCTAAATCAGTCTGGGCATGGTAGAACACATCTTTAGCCTCAACGTTCTGGAGGCAGAGGCAAGAGAATTTCTGTGAGTTCAAAGTCAGACCAGTTTTTATAGTAAATTATAGGCCAGGGAGGGCTATATAGCGAGATTGCACCTCAAAAAAACCAAAAAAAAAAAAAAAAAACAAAAAAACAAAAAACAAAAAAACAACAACAACAAAAAAACACTGATAAACAACCAAAATAAAATGAAACATACATCAGCATGCTTAGCATATAAACAAGATGAAGGAAGAGATTCTGCAATAATTATACACATTCTTCCAGAACAATTATACATATTTTTAAGCACTGACCATGAGCATTAAGACAGCAGTAGCCAAACTATTTAGAGTTATGGTGAAACAGGGATTAATACTGACATAATCAGGAGGGAATGTATGACACAAAGCCAGCAAGGAAGGAAGGAAGATTTGTTTATTAAAATGATTCTCTTTAAACACATAAAGTGTATGGATCAATGGGTTGCTAAATTCAAGCCTATCCAGACTCTTGTTTTCTTCTATGCCAGCGTGTGCTTATAGAAGATGAGTGCAGAAGCTGTGTCATGCTAAGAATATGAGTACTACAGATAAATTAGGTGTTCAGTCATGGATAGAGACTACAGCTGAAGCTCTTCGTAGTGTGTATTCTTTATTCTAGTTTCATGACATGTTTATTATTATCTTAATTTTCTCTGACTCATTTGATAGATTTTGAGGAAGAGTTGTAACATAAACCAATAATGTGAAGTGAGCTAAAAATGACAGGATATGAGAGCTGGAGAAATGGATCAGTTGATTGAAAATGAGAAATGCTTTCGTGGAAGACTGGATTTTGGTTTCCAGAAACCTCATAGGGTGGTTCAGTGGGCACTCCATTCACATGTACATATATATGCATAATTAAAAACAGTAAAAATAAACCTATAAAATATGAATGGATATGTGTGTCATTTCTGGATGGTAGTAATGCCATATGTGTTTGTAAAAACTATGAATGATTAATAACTTAACACAAAGGAAAGTGTCAGAAATGGTAGAGCCCTCTCGATAGCTCAAGCTAAGATACATGAAATAACTTATTAAGGCTAGGGAGTCACACACCTCTCAGTTTCTAATCCTGCAGGATATGAAAAGCTATTTTTAATTGCTTGTGACAATCCCAATTCATGTAGAAACAGAGACTTAGTTTCCCAATTTTCTATGCCTTTAGAATGCAGAGAAAACATACATGATAAACACACAGCAGAAAATGGCAAGCATCTTCTTTATTACCACGAAATCTCCCTGCTTTAAGGAATCTGAAATAAGAGCTAATTTCACCAAAGCATTGACAATGACTCTTTTTTTCCACCCCCACTCCCTTTTCTTGAACAGCAGCTTTAGGTCTCTGCAGCACACTCATCATTTCCGTTTGTCATTCTGATTAATTATCTTCCCGATTTTGCATATTTCCAACATGAGCCTCAATTACTACTTAGGAGGCTACCCTCTTCACAGGTGCTTGTGAAGTTTTCCTGTCTTCCATTTGATATTCAGAGGCTGGCTAGTAAGAGTCTTCTTTGGAAGGTTATTTCTCCTCATAAAGATTTGGGAAAATGTCATCACAAACAATTGTATAGTCAGTAAATTTCATAGCTTACACATTGCTATTATTAAAGAGAAAATTTTCTTTCACCTTATAATAAAAAGTGATATTTATTTAAAATTTGGAAAATATAGACTAAGAATGTATGGCACTAAATTTAACAACTTGGTGTGTGTTCATCTAGTGCCTTTTACATACTCATATTTTTTCACAGTAAAACAATGCTGTATGTAACCAGTTGCTTCTTGATGTTTAGTTTTCATAGTACTCAGTCTACTCTTGATTTTATTCTCATGGGACTATAGATATCTCTGTGGCAATGTAAAACAAAAAAGGCACCTATTTTCTTAATACCATTCTAGAGAAATGAGATTGGACTCTGGGGTTTCTCTTTTTTCCTTTATCTTTCTTTCTTTCATAAGTATGGAGATGGGGGTTAAAAAGGAAGAAGAGGAATGCCAGAATATATAGGGATGGCAGGACAAAATGTACACTATTGAATCTACTCCTCAACTTAAGGCCTTAACTATTATGCACAAACAAGATGATTTTTAATTCATTAGTATAGTATTTTATATATTAATGTCAAATAAGTTTGATTTTGATACACTGGTGTAGAATTCAAATTCAAGATTATTTTTCACACATATTACATATATTTCTAATATAATATGAGGTAGTGTAGAAATACAATTCAATAATAATACAAGGTTTACTTCCAATATTTGAAAGTGCTATTGCAGGTTCTTTAGGATAATTAAGTTATACAAGCTAATTGTTAATTGATGAACACATTCATTGTCATGTAATTACTAGTCTATTTTCATCACAAGAATATATACCCTAGATTCAACAGATAGATATGACTCTATAGATAGATAAGGCAAAATAGTTAGCTAAGGCCTTCAAAAACCTCAGAGACATACGGAATATGGCAAATAAAGATTTTTTTTTTATGATCTTAATGATTCTTTGATGATAAGACAAGTTAACTACTGGCAACACCCAGCCTACCTCAGAGAAGATGATGAACATCAAAGAACCTCCTTATGGAGATGATTTCGAATGTGGCAAACAAGCCACTGGGAAAAATGTCCTTGTTTCTACCACAGACAGAATTCTGCCTAAAAATGGGCAGAGTCAATGGTCAAACTCTGGCAAGACAAGGTAAGCAAGTCCTCAGTAGTTCCTGTCTCACAAATATGTCTGTCAGATATACTAGGCCAGAAGGTTGAAGATGATGCTCCAACATTATGGATCAGGCAGCGAACTGTCTCTATCATTTTCTCAGTTTGGAAGCTGCTAACTTGAAATTCTTGTTTACTCAGATAATTAATTTTATTCCTTTACAAGTATCTGAAGGGGTTAAAGACCAGATAGTTTAGTTTTACAATTAAGCTTAGTTGTTTAGGGGTTAAGTTGTTTTTAGGTCTAGATAGATGTTTTTAGGTTGATGGAAATGAGATATGATAGATATTGATTTACATTCAGAGTTGTAGACTCACTAAGATAGGAAAGATGTTTTGCCAAATACAAATAAGCAAAACACTATGAATGTAACATTTATATAATTCCAAATTGTTTCATGGTCCTTCTGGCTGTATGTAGTTTATTGTATATATGTGTAATAATATAAATATATATTTAAAAGTAAAAAAGAAATAAAAGAAGAAAGAAAATTTAAAGAAATGAATTATCACACTCAAGAATTGTGGGGGAATTGGGCAAAATATAATTGAAAATACAAGTGGCATCTATAATAATCACATAGTATTTTATAGTGCCAGTGTTAAATTCATCAAAAACATCATTCTGCCATTCTTTTCTCTTGGGTTCAAAATTTCAAATAAGCAAGCTGCTTTCAGATGCTTCTATTATCCTTTCTTCATGGCCACACACTGTGTTGCATAAAGGATGAAAAATCAAAGTTGTCAGCCATCTGAGAATTTTAATGTATCAAACATCATTTCTAAATACACTTATATTTCATTTCAAAAACAAAACATGAGTGATTTGGTTTAAAGAAGTCAGTCTGGTTCATTAACCTATAACTGTACAAAAGCAAGAGTCAATTACATTGGCACATGAGATGTGTGTTGAGATAATTACCCTGAAAAGAAGATGTAAGGCTGCCTATAAAGGCAGTGAAATGTGACCTATTAAATCAAGCTCTAACCTATTATGGGTCAAAAGACACATTTGTAAGGCTAGCAGTCTCCTGTCTACATCCACTCTTGCGTGAATTCTGCAGGTGTCTTTTGCAAGTAAACTTTCTATCTGTTCTTTCATTTCAAATTGGAGTCCTGCCTGCTTACCTTCACTACTCCTGGTTGTCTCCGATGCAGATATGTACTTCACAGAATTAATTTCCTACTTAAACTTGCATCGTTTGGAACCTACTGGCCGAACTGACGAGATCAGACCTCATTAAATGAGCAGAGTCTGATTTTGGTTCCTTTTCCTGTAAGTTCCCTTCTTGGTAATACTGTGTAACATTGATTTCCATCTGCAAAAGCAACATTTCTTACAAGAAAGCAAATCAATCAATGATCAAATTGAATGAGCATCACCTGGTGTGAGAGGAAAAACTATTTCCTACTGCCTATACTGGGATTAGAGCCAGGTATTTCAGAGACAAGGCAGTGGAGAGATACAAGGATAGACTCTATTCTGAAAATTTCCTACAATAAAGGATGCTTTTTACTAGTTAGCTCACCATAGAAATAACAGACTACTGTCTACTGTCCTACAAATAGAGATGGAAAAGCAAAATGCATGATTGTGATGAAAAAATGAAGGTCTTGATCCTGTCTGTGGAACCTGAAAAGGCCTTATGCAAATTCACAGCATGAATTCAAAACTAATAATTGGGTGCTGGGCATGTATAGTGGTAAATTACTTGCCTGGCAGGTGCAAAGCTTTAGAGTCCATCCCTGGTCCTGCAAGAATGTTTGATATTTTGTTGGTTCAGAGGATACAAATAACATAGACTTAAGTATATTTTAATTCTGTTTGGTAAGATTCAAAACACCACTCATAAGTTTAGAGAAACCTCAGAAGTATTTATAGGACTTGGTATATAATTTACCCATACCCAATGTTTAGGATAGAAAGGTGCTACATCACAGGACCTTTCGAATTATATGCCTTTGTGTTGTTTCTGTGAACAGTATAGGTCTGATAAGATTTTTTTCAAGGCTTTTATTTCAAGACCAAGAACCCAGAGGTCACCTATGAATCAAACTTGCAGGGAGGCACTTTTCAGGCAATTTCAGTGTTCCTATACCAAGTCTTCTCTGCAAAAAGAAACCTACAAGTCGTAAACACCAAGCTTACCACGCAACAGAGATGTCATCATGAAGGAGAAACAAGGATGCCTCTCTTTCTAAACACTTTGGATTCCACACGGAAAACAGAGAAGCTTTCCATATTCAGGCTCTTTCCATGTTCCATCAAAGACTTCACAGATTCTGTGAAAGATTTTTGAGGCCTTACCAGACTACAACAACCATGATAATCTTTTCCCACAGATTCTTGTCACCCTTGTAACATCACTGATGATCATACTTAAACGTGTGTGTCTACCTATTTTCTCATGTGTTTCTTATACTGCCATCATTTGTTATATTGCCGTCATCCTGCTCTTAAAATCACACCTTCACATCCACTATTGTACATTGTAATAATCACTGAAAAATCACCTTCAATTTTTCCTCTTGCTTTTGAAGGCTTTCCCTGTAATACTGTGTGAACTCAATTTGACCCTTAAAGGTCAAAATTATACTTTAAACTCTAGCCATTTTTGCAGTTATCAAGACACATGTAGGCTTTCCTTCATAATCTGCAAGTCACATGAAAGCAGTTTTACTATTATCATGACCATTTGCTACTGTCTATGATTCCTGTATCATATCCCATTACTATTAGGTCTTTTTTGCTACTGTGACAATATACCTGATAAAAATCAACATAAGGAAGGCACAGTTTATTTTTTATCAAAGTGTAAGAGTTCAGTCTGTCCTGGCAGGTGATGTATAGTGGAAGGAGCTTGAGTCAGCTACTTGCATTGCATCTGCAGTCAGCCAGAAGAAAGAGAAGAATGTTTGTGTTCAACTCACATTCTATCTTTTCATTCAAGTGGTGCTGTCTCCATTTTGTATGCGGTTTTCCCACATCAATTGATGCAACCCAGAAACTCTCATAGGCATATCCACAGGTTTGTCTTTTAGGTGATTCCAGGTTCTGTCAAGTTGCACACAGTACTTGTACATAATAGGCACTTGGAAGATGCCTATTACCATAGGGATGGGTGATAATGATGGGCAGGTGGAAACCTGAGGGTTTTTCCTGGAAGATAGGCTATAATTCTGTATCAAGTCAAAGAGGTAAGGTCTGTGTTTAAAACTATTTAACTGATTTAGAGTGTTGTTGTGAATATGAAATATCCATCTAAGGGTCATTATCTGGGGGCTTCATTGCCAGTTGAGGCTTTAGGGAAGTGATCAGATCATGTTAACTCTGCCTTCATGGATGAACTTATGCATTGGCGGATACATAGTTTGATTACCTTATTGGGAGGTGGTGGGAGATTTTGGAAACGGGCCTCGTTGAGAGAAGTAGGCTTGTGTGGTTGTGGAGTTATTTTTTTGGGTGGGGTAACAACTTGTTCCTTAGTGTTGTCCCTATTTTCTTCCTACTTACCAGGAAATGAGATTAATTTCTTTCCTACATGCTGACCACCATGATGTTCAGTGACAAAAATCTGATTAACACAAATTCTAAGTCAAAAGAAAATAATTTTCTATATTGCTCAAACAATCCTGGCTTGTTCTTAAATGCTTGTGAGTGTCTATTAGGAACTCTTTCTGAAGTTAAATTAAACAGAGGAAGAAAAGACCAGTTCTGGGGTAGAGGGGTAGGACCAAGTCTGAATTTAAGACTGAAAGGTGACTTAATATTTCCAACGAAGATACCTACTCAGTGATATGCTAAGTTGGGGAATAAACGACTGTGCATTTTTAAATCGTCCAACAATTTATCAGTAGGAACAAAAAGGACATCACTGTCAGTGCTGCCTATTACCCTGTCACCTTAGTTTCTTCTGTCACAGGCTTGTATTCCTGCTGTTCATGAAAACCTCTCACACTTCATATTTGCTGGCAGCATTCATGCTGCTATAGCTGCCTTTTATCTTATGTATTCAAAATAGCCCCTTCACAGGAAAGCTGCACCTTGCCACCCACAAAGCAAAGCCAATTGTAAAGACTTCTGTAGCAAGTCTTTTTTAAATACAAAAATCAAATTTATCTATTTTGTAATATGATTTTTCATCTATCAATTTCTCTCCAGCAAAGTCTGCCTCCATTCAATTGAGAGAGATGAGAAGCAACCCAGACAACCTGGAGTTCATTCCAATCGGTGGACACACACTAGATGCATAAAAGCTGAGCTTCTCAGGATATCAATGTTTTCATCTTTATATGGAATAGAATATCATCTACTTCAAAGCACTCTAGAGAAAGAATTAAAACGAAAAATTTGGGATAAAAAAATAAATGACACAGTGACAAAATCTCCTTCTTGATCTTGATTTTGATCTTCATCTTGAACTATCATGGACTTACTATCCAGGGCACAGGTGAGACAGGTAGCTGGAAGAAATCCTATGCCTTTTCATGACAATTATTATAGAGAAAAGGATTCTGTAACTTTTTGCCACAGCATATGCATTTGGTCAGTGAATCCAAAAGGATGCTTTATAGTCTTGATTTTAATGGTTTAAAAAAAGTTTTCCTCCAGCCTCAGTTATTATTCCTTTGAAGGTGAATGATCTTATTGACTTACAAATATATGCATGTGGACATGGGCACATTTTGGTCCTGTTTGAAAGACTAAAGAGCCTTTGTAAAATTGTCAAAAGCAGCAGGAGTAGTAAATAGGAGGTTTGCAACTCTGAATACCTGAATTGCAGTTAAGTAGGTACAAACTGCATTTAATTAACACTTCTTTATCTTAGGTTCTAATCTGGAGAAAAGGACACACTCACAGGTAACCTGGGTGCTTCCAATATGTAGGGGCAAAAGGTGTGCAGTGGCCTAGTCTAAGAAGTACATGTGCATATATCACTGTATTCAGAGTGATAGTTGTTTTAACAGCCATAAGAAAAAGAGGGAGTCATGATCAACCGCTAGGGTTGAGAACGGGACTAGGAATGGGGCTCTGAGGAGCTGAGGAAAATGTGTAGAACAAGGGAGAGTTTGCATAGGCTCTTATGGACTGAAAAAAGGTCACGAAGCAGAAAAATTAAAGATATTCAATTATTCTAAACAGAAAAGAATATCAGGAAAGAGGCATGGCAGCATAGAAAAACAAGAGTTGGCTTCTCAAATGCCAAAGCCATTTTTTAGAAGTCACATGTGCACTCTCTATTCTCATCAAATTATAGCCACAATTCACAATTCTCACATCAGGGCTGTTACACAGAGAATTGATGTCTCCAAACAACAACCAACCAACCAAAACAGCAACAGCAGCAGCCGAAGCAACAACAACAATATAAAACAAACCAATTCTTTCTATACAATAGCAGAAATTTCCTGAGTTCTTCTGCAGAAGTTTTAGAAGGTAAAGGAAGGAAATAAAATAGACTTCAGTGATATCTGAAAATGTAAAACAGTATATATATATGTGTGTGATATTGCTCATCACAAAGTATTAAATAGCCTTCACCTTCATTACAAGCCAAGTTAGATGCCGTATTTCATTAAGAATAACCAACTAAGTTGACAATGTCAATAATTACCCTCTATCACAATGGTAGTAATTTGCTTGTCATCCCTTTAGGTTGTTAGCAAATTAGTTTGTTCAGCATGTGGTTGCAAGGATATGATGAAATCACAGACATTGAGATACCCTTTGCTCTTAAGACTAGCTTTAAGTTGTTTTAGGGCTTCAAGAATGAATATCCTAAGAAATCTTCTATTCAGGTAGAAGAAAGTAACCTTATAAGAGTAAATCTCTTTCAATTAGAAGCTATCTTCTGAGTTCATTTCCAGGCCTAGTTGAAATATTAAAAACAGAACATTTTCTTAAATGGCTACATTGATGCCATTTATTACATTACAATCATACTAACTTCTTTGAGTAGATATTTCTTCTTATTTAAGGACTGGTAAGCATTTAAAAACAATCTTTGACTGAAGTCATTTAAGCTATATCCACTAACCAAATTAATGCTACAAATTGAGCTTCTGATGAATTATGTATCTTATTGTCATTATTTTCAGAGAATCAAACATTGTCTATTCATCAAAGTGTTCTTCTCCAATGCTGTACAACATAAGAACGTCATTTCTGTGATTCGTGCTGGTCACAGTTGTAGCATCCATATAATATAGCTGTGTAACAGGAGTTAACATGACATTTTAAATATCATGATCCTTAATGATATTTGGTCTCTAATGATAGTTACTCTTGCCATTGTTCTTCTTTACGTCAAGATCCAATTGAACTGATGATACAAAACAAAATATGAAGGACAAGGGAAATTTTTGTTACCCACATTTTAAGGTGAATTTATACTTCAGTATATCTTTGAACATTGGGGAATTTTGAGAGAACAGTAAGCCAAGAAGAAAGCTTACAATGATGAGAAAGATAAAATGGGAGATGCCTGAGGCAACACCATCCTAAATAACCTTTGATGAATCATAATCTCATTTGGATAAGAAAGAAATCTACAACTTCATTTAATCATCACTCACAGCATTTTAATTAGCTCAGATAGTAGGATATTCAGTGTTACCTTAAACAGAAATCTTGTATGTTATACATTGAAGATATACCTTATTTCTGCAGAGAAAATTCTTTACTCACAATCAGGACAAAGCCTTTTAAATGAATTTCAATTGCTTAATCTACATCCATGTCTCTTTCCAGAAACGCATGTGTTTCCAACAAAGGTGAAATTAGGAATTTTACAATTCACAATAGAGTGAAGCACTATAGGATAGAATCAACTTGTTGGAAATGAAGGAACTTAGAGAATAGAGAGTCTCTGTTGGAAAAGAACTGAACTATGCTGAAGCAATCAAAAGCTCTTCCTGAGGAGAAACAACAGTAAACACTAAACAAAGAAAATAGGGGCCTGGGAGAAATAAAGAGAAATAGGGGAAAGAATTAAGAAAAAGAAATACAGAGGTGAAGTACCTAGTACAAAGTAATGTCTTCTGGAGCTCTATTTGAAAATCCCAGTTTGGTCAAATGTGAGGCACCACAGTACGTGAGAAAGTCATATCCCACTCTCTACTCAACTGTGGAGAATGTTCTGCCCATTGGCTAGATCTGGGTAGGGGTTTAAAGTTTACCACCTGTATTGTCCTTGGCTGGTGCCATAGTTTGAGCGGGACCCCTGGGCCCAAATCTGCCTATCATAATGTTCTACTTGTAGGTTTCTAGGACCCTCTGGATCCTTCTGCCTTGCCATTCTCCCATGCTTCTCTTATTTAGAGTCCCAATAGGATGTCCTCCCCTCTGTCCCAGTTTCCTGGTAAGTGAAGGCTTTCGTGGGACATGCCCCTTGGGCTAGTATGCAGATATAAGTGAGTATATACCATTTGACTCTTTCTGCTTCTGGGTTAACTCACTCATTATGATAATTTCTAGCTCAATCCATTTATCCACAAATTTCGGGAATTCCTTGTTTTTTAATAGCTGAGTAGTATTCCATAGTGTATAGGTTACCAAGAAGAGACTTGATACCCTATGAGCATATACAGGGGGAGGTAATCACCCTCAGGAAAAGTCATAGGGGAGGGGAATAAGGGGAAAATGGGAGGGAGGGAAGAATGGGAGGATACAAGGGATGGGATAACCATTGAGATGTAACAAGAATAAATTAATAAAAAAAATAAAAATAAATAAATAAAAATCCCAGTTTGAAAAAAAAAATCCCACTTTGCTGACCAACAACTATGCTTTTCTCAACTGCCAAGATCACTAGAGATGTCAAGCAGTTGAAGAAAATGACTCTAGTGTAGAAGTAGGCAGGAATATTTCAAAAGGGTCTGCCACTAATAAGCAGAATTTCCCTTTCAGTAAAACCATTCAGAAGTTGTAAATTTGATTTCCAAGGTGAAACATTAGGGGTGTTTCAAAAGCCTTTTGACATCTGCATGCATAAAATTGTTCCCAGCATTCTTTGTGTATGCTGAGTGAAGACCTCGATCCTGTATTTTTGTGTGTGCAAAAAGGGGAGTTTTCAGAAGAAAATTAATGGTGTATTTTAAAAGTAAAATCAGATTGAGGAAAAAATAGGCTCAAAAAAAAAAAAAAAAACTAACAGGATTACAATTAGTTACTTACAAAAGAAATTAACATGAATCATTCTATTAATACTATTCAAGTTGCACTGTATTTCTAAACCCATTTACTACTGGGACCTTGAACAAACAGACAAACAAATTTGCATGTCCATAGTTTAATTACTTAAACAACACATTTTATGGCAAAATGCAGAATTCATCAGAAGTGCGTGTATTAATGCTAATTCTAATTAGAACAAGCATTGCATTTTGTATGCTTCCCAATTATACATGAGAGAAGTCAGCATAAGTGTCCTCTCTTATCATAATTATCTGTTTCTAATTTCAATTTTGGATATGACTTTGCACTCAGTAATGTAAATGTAACTGTTCCTGTCAGATGAAGATTAATTTGATTTAAGCTTTCTTTGTTCTAATTATATATTCTATTTCTGCTCACTATGGAAGTCTTTTTCTAAGCCACATCTGTATTTTATCACAACAATGGAGACTTTCTTTAGTAGTTAAAAGACCTCCACAAAATTTCTTTTTGGCACCATTATGACAACTTTCATTAAGCCTATGCCAATGGATTTTTTCAGCTGACTAGTTTACAGATTAATGTAATTATTGTTTGAATATTAAATTATAAACTTTTCTCCAATGAAATCTATATAAGTAGCTGTTTTAATTACTCTCTATGCTTCTAGAAAAACATCATTGTTGTCAGTTTATTCCCTGAGTAAATTTCTTTTTTGTGTGGTTGAGAACTTGATGAAACATTTCAACTAGTAACATTTTCAGAAAGTGGCAAAAATTAAAATTTAACAGTCAAGAGGTGACCTTCTTTTTCTGAAAGCTGAGAACATGAGACTCTAATAATCATGCACAGTTTCTCTTCCCAACTTCCCACCTTGTCATTTCATAAATATACTCAGGAGATAGTGGAAAGAACACAAGTAATTTCAAAGTCTATAAAGGCATCATAAATAAAAATTGGCTCCAGAAATCCATTTTGAAAGCTAAACTGTTAAACCAGGCTAAACATTCAATTAACATACTCAATGTATATCTAAGAGATCAGGATTTGAAAATTGTTCTTCATAGTACAATTTCAAAAAAAAAAAATCAGGCTGCAAATGTGGATAACAACTTGATACAACAAATATTTCCTAAGTGTCCATCACAATGACAACACATCAAAGTTTTCCCTAAAAATTTCTGTGAAGTCTGGATATATTTTGCCTGTCAATTCATGGCAATATCAATTACTAGTCTATTTTTATCACAAGAATATAAATCCTAGGTATAACAGATAGATATGATTCTATAGAAAGATAAGGTAAAATAGTTAGATAAGGTCTTCAAAAATTTCTGAGACATACAGAATATGGCACTTAAAGATGTTTTTATTCCTTTAAAGATTCATTGATGATGAGACAGGTTGACTCCTGGCAACACCCAACCTACCTCAAAGAGGATAATGAGCATCAAAGAACCTCCTTATGGAGATAGCTTCAAGTGTGGCAAACAAGCACTGGGGGAAATGTCCTCATTTCTACCACAGATAGAATTCTGCCTAAAAATGAGCAAACTTGGATGTAGGCTGAGTCGACAGCCAAACTCTACCAAGACAGTGTAAGCAAGTCCTCAAAAGTTCCTGCCTCACAAATACTTCTGTCAGATATATTGGACCAGAAGGCTAAAGACGATACTCCAATGTTAGAGAGTTTTAGGTGACTACTCAGGCAGCATACTGTCTCTGTCATTTTTTTTTTTTTTCACTTTGGAAACTGCTAACCTGAACTTCCTGTTTACTCAAGTAATTAAATGTATTCCTTTTCAAGTCTCTGTTGGGGTTGAAGACCAGATAGTTTACTTTTACAATTAAGCTTAGTTCCTTAGGGTTAAGATGTTTTTAGGTCTAGATTGATATTTTAAGTTGATAATGATGAGATATGATAGTTATTAATTTACATTCAAAATTTAAATGCACCAAGATAGGAAAGATGTTTTCTTCAAGGCTGCCACATACAAATAGGCAAAACACTATGAATGTAACATTTATGTGATTCCTGATTATTTCCTGATTCTTCTTGCTGTAGGTAGTTTATTGTATATATGTGTAACAATATAAGTATATATGTAAAAAATGTTTTAAATGCATTGATAGAGTTGGGAACCAGCCACAACCCACATTAATTGACATCCAGAGAAGGCATGTAGGACATCCAAGCATCTTTGGGCTTGGATCTCTCTCTCTCTCTCTCTCTCTCTCTCTCTCTCTCTCTCTCTCTGCCTGTTCCACATCGTCCTGGCCCATCTGGGTCACAGAGAGCTAAACAGCAGAGGTGAGTTGGGTGCTGATCACAACCCACATTGTCCATCACACTGAGGAGGCCTGAGGGGCATGGAGCAGCTTTTGGCTTGGAGACATATCAGCCTGTTCTTTTACTGCCTGATGCAACTGGGACACAGACATTGAACCCAGCAGAGCCAAGCTAGGTGCAGAATCCAACACCTATTGTGCAGAAGCATCTAGGGGGCCCAAGCAAGCAGCCTTCAGCTTAGAGCTCTCTTTGCCCACTCACAACCTGGCTGGTCCACTTGGGACACAGACAGTGACTCCATCAGACAAAACTCCAGGCCTGCTAACAATGGAGACAACCAGATGGTTAGAGGCCAACACAAGAATGCAAGCAACAAAATTCAGAGCCATATGACACCACCAGAAACCAGTGGTCCAAACACAGCAAGCCCTGGAGATACTACTACTCCTAAAGCACAAGAAGATTCTCAATCTAAGGTGATGAAAATGATGGAAGTCTTGAAGAGGGAAAATAAATCTCTCAAAGAAATACAGGAAAATGCATTCAAACAAATGAAGGAATTGAATAAATCTTATAAAAGATTACAGGAAAATATAATTAAACAGGAGAAAAAATTAATAAAACTATTAAAGACCTAAAAATGAAATTAGAAGCAACAAAGAAAACACAATCTAAGGTAATCCTGGATTTGGAAAACCTAGGGAAGAGAACAAGAACTGGAGACACAAGCAACATCGACAGAAGACAAAAGATGTAAGAAAGAATCTCAAGTGTAGAAGATACAGATGAAGAAATCAATACATTAGTCAACGAAAATATTAAGACTAAAAACTTTCTAATGCAAAACATTCAAGGAATCTGGGACACTATACAAAAACTAAATCTAAGAATTATAGAAATAGAAGACTCCAAGCTCCATAGTGCAGAAAACATTTTCAATAAAATTACAGAAGAAAACTTCCCCAACCTAAAAAAGGGATGCCTATAAACATACAAGAAACCTACAGAACTCCAAATAGATTGGACCAGAAAAGAATATCCTCCCGTCAAATAATAATCAAAACACTAAATGTACAGAACAAAGAAAGAACATTAAAATCTGTAAGAGAAAAAGGACAAGTCACATATAAAGACAAACCTATCAGAATTACATCTGACTTCTCAACATAAACAATGAAATCCAGCCGGGCCAGGATGGATGTCATGAAGACATTAAGAGACCACAGATGCCAACCCAGACTACTATACTCAACAAAAGTTTCTGGGTATAAATCCAAATCCATCCCTATAGAAGATACTAGAAGAAAAACTCTAACCCAAGAAGGCTAACTACACCCAGGAAAACACAGGAAATAAATAACTTCACATTTGTCCTTAAAACCAAAAGAAAGAAAACACTCACATACTCTACTACCAACATAAGAAAAAACAAAACAAAAAAACAAGAACTAATAGCAACTAGTCATTAATATCTCTCAACATCAATGGCCTCAACTCCCCAATAAAAAGACACAGGCTAACAGAATGGATGTGAAAATAGCAACTATCATTCTGCTGCATTCAAGAAACACACTTCAGCAAAAATTATCCAAGTAAATAGACCCAAGAAGCTAGCTGGAATAGCCATTATATTATCTAATAAAACAAACTTTCTTGTTGGGGGCCATGCACATGGAACAGCAAAACACATCTAGATCTCATGGAATATACAGCTCCTTGGTTAGCATATCCATGATGGGTGTGTCTTAGAAAGGCATAACCCAAAGATCTATGTATTCCAAGGAGTTCATGTTGTTATGAAGCATAGCTCTGCCTGTTACCTTTACAGTCCTCATAATCCTCCTCATGTATTAACATGAGTTGTGTGAGTACTATAAAGGAGGCTTCTAGCCCCTCCCCGGAATACACAAGAACAATGCTTGATCTCTTTCAGGCATTGCTGCTGGAACAGATTAATGATTCAACCACCACCCTTGGAAAGAACTCACAGATGTAGATTTCTAACAATGACCACTACCCTTAGAAAAATTTGGAAAAACAGATTGTTCAAAACCGTTAAGTAAAAATGATTTTGCTAGTGGCCCTGACATAGAAAGTCTTTGGGGGATTCCAAGATGGCGCCAACCAATAAGCCACGTATTTAATCTACTCCGAGGAGACCAGAGACATAAGAGGAGCAACAGATTGTTGGACTTTGAGAACTGTAGGTGAGTGGGGCCCCAAAGGCCACAGACCAAACAGGGGGCTTACCCCCCTGGGACAAGCAACATCCCAGAGGTACTAAACGCACTCCCCAAACTCTGGAATGGAATCCATATGCAAACTGCAGCCTGTATATAAAGCACAGTCTCGCTGTTTGGGGAGGGGATTTTCCAGAGTCCCCAGCCAGAGGAGTCTCAGTGAAGAGAGTGAATCTGCCCTAGGTCCTCCTTCCACACCACCACAAACTGCGGAGGATACCCGCCTAGGCGGAGTGGAAACACAGGCGGCAGGACCCAACAGAGACAGCTAAAGCGGGACTGCAGCTCGCTGGCCTTCTGGGGCCCAACCTAACACTGATCACAGCGGACTGAGCCTGCAAACAGAGGCAGTGAGAACCCAGCTTGGACTGCTTCCACAGACCTATCGGGAGATGTGGGTCTTGCCTACAGCGAAAGCTGAACATCATAGCCCTGCAAGAAGATCGGGTTCCGCTGGCTTCCGCCAGAGCTCTGCAACCCTATTGTTCCTACCCAGCGGCAAAGCACTGGCCCTGCACTCCCCGAACACAGGAGCCTAGCCGGGGCTTCTGGCCCTGAGCACGGCAGGCATTCCCACATTATAGGGAGACTAGATGTGGATGGGTTGTGTTTGCAGTGTCTAATTGCTGACCTAGAGCTTTAGAGGAGTGCTATAGCCAGGCGGGAAGATCTAGCTCCTCCGGTGGCCGCCAGAGCTCTGCAACCCTAAGCTCAGTAACCTCCCAGCTACAAGGGTCTCGCCCTGCACTCCCCGAATGAGAGAGCTTAGCTGGGGTTCCTGGCCCCAACAAGGCAGGTACTTTCACATTATCAGGAGACGAACTGTGGGTCTTGCTCGCAGTGTCCAATTGCTGACCAAGAGCGACCTTGGTCCCTCCAGGCATATAGTTCTGGGAGAGGTTGGACACCGCTACAGGTTATAGAGACAGAGCTAAAAGACAGCTACACTCCCAGATGATCTGAACTACCTGGGGTGTGGACTACAAAGCCATAGGAAGGACAGGTAGCTGGGATCAACTTACACAACCAGAACGTTTGTGTGCGGACCTTATTCTAGGTCCCAAAACTGCTGTTCTGAATTACAGCAGTAAAGTCAAAACAGATATCTACTCTGGCTGACTCAGCCTGGAGTCAAAGGTGAAGAGGAAAATCACCAGGAGTGAAACCGGATCACCTACCTGTTCCACAGAAATACTCCCTGATCCCCACAGGCAAGAGCACCTGACCTATAATCAGTCATCAATTAACCACTCTCAACCAGCGAAGGTCACTACAAAATACCTTCCAACATCAGAGCCATCAAAATGACAGGAGGACAGTGAAAAAACACTAACAAAACCCAAAACAATTTGGCATCTCCGGATCCCAACAATCCCAATGAAAACAACCTAGAGAACCTAACAGCAATGGATAGGCAAGAAAATGACCTCAAGTCCTTAGAAAAGAAGATGATAATGGAAGAAACAAATAAAATCTGTAAAGAAATGCAGGAGGAGGCAAACAAGAGGTCTGAAGAGTTCAAAGAGTCATATAAAGAGGCACTTGAAGAATTTCAGAAAAATATAAATAACCAGATGATGGAAATCATTAAAACAGTCCAAGACATGAAGATAAAAATGGAAGCTGTGATGCAGGAACACACAGAAGAAAAATGTGATCAAGAGGCATCAAAGAAGAAAGCAAACATCTCAGAGGTGGCCTTATCTAACAGATTGCAAGAAATGGAAGAACGAATATCAGGACTTGAAGATACAATCGCAGAACTGGAAACAACCATTCAGGGAAATGCTAAATCTGAAAAGTTCCTAACACAGACCATTCAAGAACTAAAAGACAACATGAAAAGACGAAACTTGAGAAAAATAGGGATACAGGAGAGAGTGGACAGCCGACTCCACAGCCCAGAACACATCTTTAATCAAATAATGGAAGAAAATTTCCCCAATTTTAAGAAAGAGATGCATACGAGCATACAAGAGGCCTACAGAACACCAAATAGAATAGATCTGAAAAGAAATCTTCCCGCCACATAATAATAACAACACAAAATATGCAGAACAAGGAAAAAATATTGAAAGCGGCAAGAGAAAAAAGCCGAGTAACATATGAAGGCAAACCTACCAGAATTACTCCTGACTTCTCAGCAGAGACCATGAAAGCCAGAAGGCCCTGGACAGACGTGCTGCAAACCCTAAGAGAACACAGATACCAGGCAAGACTACTATATCCAGCAAAATTATCAATAACCATTGACGGAGAAGACAAGTTATTTCATGACAAAAACAAATTCAAACAGCACCTAGCCACAAATCTGGCTTTACAGAAGTTACTAGAAGGAAAACTCCACCCCAACTGGTCAAACTACAACCAAAACTACATAGGAAATAGGTAAATATACCATTGCAAAATCACAACCTCACAAAATCTCGACTGTTACAAATACCAAAAGTGAAGGGACTTACCAATCATTGGTCATTAATATCTCTCAACGTCAATGGTCTCAATTCTCCAATAAAAAGACACAGACTAACGGAGTGGATGCATAAACATGACCCAACATTCTTCTGCATTCAAGAAACACACCTCAACCACAAGGACAGACATTGCCTCAGAGTAAAAGGTTGGGGAAAAATATTCCAAGCAAATGGTCACAAGAAACAAGCTGGGGTAGCCATTCTAATATCTAATAAAATAGACTTTCAACCAAAAATAATCAAATGAGATGAGGATGGACACTTCGTACTCGTCAAAGGTAAAGTCAACCAAGAAGACATCACAATTTTGAACATCTATGCTCTGAATATAAGGGCTCCCACATTTGTAAAAGAGTTATTAACAAAGCTTGCCCCACTCATTGATACCCACACATTAATAGTGGGAGACTTCAACACCCCACTTTCACTCAAGGATAGGTCTTTGATTTAAAAACTAATCCGGGAAATAACTTCATTAACCAATGTCATGAATCATATTGATCTAACAGATATCTACAGAACTTTCCACCCAAATGCAAAGGATTATACCTTTTTCTCAGCACCCCATGGAACGTTCTTTAAAATTGATCACATAGTTGGTCATGAAGCAAACCTCAATAGATACAAGAAGATTGAAATAATACCTTCTATCTTATCAGATCACCATGGCCAAAGGCTGGACTTCAACAACAACAGAAATAACAAAAAGCATACTAACACGTGGAAACTAAACAACTTTCTACTGAATGACACATGGGTCACGGAAGAAATAAGGGAAGAAACAAAAGACTTCCTGAAATTCAATGAAAATGATGGAACAACATACCCAAATTTGTGGGACACATTGAAAGCAGTGCTAAGAGGAAAAGTCATAGCACTAAGCGCCTTCAAAAAAAAAAAAGAATCATCCCACATAAACAAACTAACAACACATCTGGAAGCTCTAGAAAAAAAAAAAGAAGCAGAAACACCCAAGAGGAGTAGATGCCTAGAAATAATCAAACTCAGGGCTGAAATCAATAAATTACAAACAAAGAGAACAATCCAAAGAATCAACAAAACCAAGAGCTGGTTCTTTGAGAAAATTAACAAGATAGACAAACCGTTAGCCAATCTAACTAAAAGATAGAGAAACACTATCCAAATTAACAAAATCAGAAATCAAAAGGGAGACATAACAACAGACACCGAAGAAATACAAAGAATCGTAAGAACATACTTTAAAGGCATTTATGCCACAAAATTCGAAAATTTAAGGGAAATGGACAAATTTCTCGACCGATTCCATTTGCCAAAATTTAACAAATTAAATAGCCCTATTTCACCTATAGAAATAGAAGCAACCATTGATAGTCTCCAGACCAAAAAAAGCCCAGGGCCAGATGGTTTCAGTGCAGAATTCTACCAGTCCTTCAAAGAGGAGCAAATACCAATACTATTCAAGCTATTCCGAAAGATAGAAATGGACGGAATACTGCCAAAATCCTTCTATGAGGCCACAGTCACATTGATACCTAAACCTCACCAAGACCCAACAAAAAAAGAGAATTTCAGAACAATTTCTCTTATGAACATTGTTGCAAAAATACTCCCAAAGTGAATACAACAGCATATCAAAGACATCATTCACCATGACCAGGTAGGATTCATTCCAGGCATGCAGGGATGGTTTAACATATGGAAATCCATCAATGTAATCCATCATATAAACAAACTGAAAGAGAAAAAGCACATGCTCATCTCTTTAGATGCAGAAAAAGCATTTGACAAAATCCAACACCCATTTATGTTTAAAGTTCTGGAGAGATCGGGTATACAAGGCACTTATCTAAACATAATAAAGGCTATATACAGCAAACCAACAGCCAACATTTAATTAAATGGAGAGATACTCAAGGAAATCCCTTTAAAATCAGGAACCAGACAAGGCTGCCCTCTGTCCCCTTATCTCTTCAATATAGTTCTTGAAGTTCTAGCTAGAGCAATAAGGCACCAAAAAGAGATCAAGGGGATCCAAATGGGAAAGGAAGAAGTCAAATTATCCCTATTTGCAGATGATATGATAATGTATATAAGTGACCCTCAAAATTCCTCCAGAGAACTCTTACAGCTGATAAACACCTTCAGCAAGTTGGCAGGATACAAAATAAACTCAAAAAAGTCAGTAGATTTCCTGTATACAAATGACAAACAGGCAGAGAAAGAAATTAGAAAAACTACTCCCTTCACAATAGCCACAACCAATATAAAATATCTAGGAGTAACTCTAACCAAACAAGTGAAGGACTTATTTGAAAAAAAACTTCAAACCTCTGAAGAAAGAGATTGAAGATGACATCAGAATGGAGGGATTTACCTTGTTCGTGGATCGGGAGAATCAATATAGTAAAAATGGCCATCTTACCAAAAGCAATTTACAGATTCAATGCAATCCCTATCAAAATACCCACAAAATATTTTGAAGATATTGAAAGATCAATTCTAAAATTCATATGGAGAAATAAAAAACCCAGAATAGCAAAAACAATCCTATACAATAAAAGATCCTCCGGAGGAATCTCCATACCTGATCTCAAGCTGTACTACAGAGCAACAGTAATTAAAACAGCATGGTACTGGCAAAGCAATAGGCCGGTGGATCAATGGAATTGAATTGAAGACCCAGAGATGAATCCACACAATTGTCTCACTTGATTTTTGACAAAGAAGCCAAATTTATTCAATGGAAAAAGGATAGCATCTTCAACAAATGGTGCTGGTCTAACTGGATGTCTACATGTAGAAAAATGCAATTAGAGCATTATTTGTCACCATGCAAAAAACTCAAGTCCAAGTGGATTAAAAACCTCAACTTAAAACCAGAGACATTAATTCAGTTAGAGGAAAAAGTGGGGAAGATCCTGGGACACATAGGCACAGGAAACAACTTCCTGAACAGTACACCAACAGCCCAGGCCTTAATGTCAACAATTAATAAATGGGACCTCATGAGGCTGAGAAGCTTCTGTAAGGCAGGAGACACTGTCAGTAGAACTAAGCGACAGCCTACAGAATGGGAAAAGATCTTCACCAACCCTTCATCTGACAAAGGTTTAATATCCAAAATATATAAAGAACTCAAGAAATTAAACACCACAAAACCAAACAACCCAATTGTGAAATGGGACTTGGAACTTAACAGAGAATTCTCAGCAGAGGAATATCAAATGGTCGAGAAACACTTAAAGAAATGCTCATCCTCGTTAGTCATCAGAGAAATGCAAATCAAAACGACACTGAGATTCCATCTTACTCCTATCAGAATGGCTAAGATCAAAAAATCAAATGACACCACGTGTTGGTGAGGATGTGGAGAGAGAGGAACACTCCTTCATTGCTGGTGGGAATGCAAACTAGTACAACCACTTTGGAAAGCTATCTGGCACTTTCTCAGAAAAATGGGAATAGGGCTTCCTCAAGACCCAGCTATTCCACTCCTTGGAATACACCCAGAAAATGCCCTATCACACAACAGGGACATATGTTCAACCATGTGCATAGCTGCTTTATACATAATAGCCAGAGCATGGAAACAGCCTAAGTATCCCTCAGTAGAAAAATGGACTAAGAAACTGTGGTACATTTACACGATGGAATACTACTCAGCTATTAAAAACAAGGAAGTCCTGAAATTTGTGGACAAATGGATTGATCTAGAAATTATTATAATGAGTGAGTTCACCCAGAAGCAAAAAGAGACAAACGGTATATACTCACTTATATCAAAACACTAGTCCAAGGGATACGTACCAGGAAAAACTTTACTTACCAAGAAAGTGGGTCAGAGGAGAGGACATCCTATTGAGACTTTAGGCAAGAGTAACATGGAAGAATAAGGAAATAGTAGGACCCACAAGGTCCTGGAAACCTACAATAAGAACTTTATGACAGGCAGATCTGGGTCCTGGGATCCTCCTCAAACTAAGGCACCAGCCAAGGAGAATATAGGCAGTAAAGTTCAAACCCCTACCAAGACCTAGCCGACGATCATGATATTCTCCACCGTTGAGTGGAGAGTGAGATCTGACTCTCACAGGAACTCTGGTGCCCCTTTTCTGACCAGGTCCCCTGGATGGGGAGGCCTGGCGGCACTCAGAGGAAGGATAGCAAGTTACCAAGAAGAGACTCGATATTCTAAGAGCATATATATGGGGAGGAGGTCTCCCTCAGTCACAGACATAGGGGAGGGGAGAAAGGGGGAAGTGGGAGGGAGGGAAGAATGGGAGGAAACAAGGGAAGGGCTAACAATCGAGATGTAATATGAATAAATTAATAAAATGGAAAAAAGAAAAAAAAAGGAAAAAAAGAAAGTCTTTGGGAAAAATAGAATGTATAACAAAGTTCGATAAAGATGTTTTTTCAATTGGCGCTGATGCAGAAAATCTTAGGGAACAAAAAGTACACTCTCAATAGCAAAGATTGGGACTTTTTGATGTTGGTGCGCAAACAACACCACAGTTAGCACTAGCTGATGTGACTCTCACTGAAGCTGGATATAAAAGTAAAAACTTTCCTTATGCTTATTTTGGCCCTCAGCTTCTTGATATGATTTAACAGAAATTATTATTGAGTAGATCAGCACCTTTGGGATGTAATATAGAAATGGCTGGTTGTTCTTATGTAGAAGTTTAGATTTGTGATTGCTATAAGATTACCCTTTCAGAGAATTGAATCTTTCTTAGTAACCACAAATTGCACCCTGTCAGTAAAGAAAAGCTGGTTGAGAAATTACCTTGCTTATTTATACTTTGTTAATATATAACGAGTTGCATAGTTACAAATGTATATGGATTCTTGGAAATAATTTGTTTTTCATGTTTGTTTCTCACCCTAATATGTAAACAAAGCAAAGGCCAACAAATACAAGAAGATCCACATAACCCCTTGCATCTTATCAGAACCCCAAATTCTACCAAGAAAATCCTATAGCTAATAAACATCTTCAGCAGAGTGGCTGGATACAAAATCAACTCAAGAAAAACAAAACAAACAAACAAATGACTAGCCCTCTTTTATATAAAAGGCAAACAGGCTGAGAAAGAAATTAGGGAAACACCACTCTTCACAATAGCCACAAAAAAATCTTGTGAAAGACTTGTATGAAAAAACTTCAAGTCTCTGAAGAAAGAAATTGAAAAAGATATCAGAAGATGCAACAATTCCCCATACTCATGGATTAACAGCAAAAATGGCCACCTCAATAAAAGCAATCTAAAGATTCAATACAATACCCATCAAAATGCAAACATAGTTCTTTACAGACCTTAAAATGACAATTCTCAACTTCATATGGAAAAACAAAAAACACCAAATAGTTAAGGTAATCTTATAGAATAAAAGATCTTTTGGAGGTATCTCCATCCCTGATCTCAAGCTGTACTACATAGCAACAGTAATAAAAATGGCATGGTACTGGCGTATAAACAGACAGGTGTATCAATGGAATTGAACTGAAAACCCAGAAACGAACCCATAGACCTTTGGACACTTGATTTTTGACAAAGAAGCCAAAACTTTACAATAGAAAAATGGTGGTGATCTAACTGGATGTTTATGTGGAGAAAAATGCAAATAGACACTTATTTATCACCCTTCACAAAACTCAAGTCCAAGGGGATCAAAGACATCAATGTAAAAACAAATAAACCACATTTATTAGAAGAGAAAGTGGGCAAGAGCCTTGAGCTCATTGTCACAGGAGATAACCTCATGAACAGAACACCAGCAGCTCAGGCTCTTAGATCAACAATTAAGAAATGGCACCTCATGAAACTAAAAAGCTTCTGTAAGGTCGACACAGTCAATAGAACAAAATGGTAGCCTACAGACTGGGAAAAGATCTTCACCAACCCTACATTTCACAGAGGGATAATATCCAAAAGATATAAAGAACTCAAGAAGTTAAACACCAACAAATCCCAAAATCCAATTTTAAAATGTGGTACAGAACTAAACAGAGAATTCTCAACAAAGGAATGTTGAATGGCCAAGAAACACTTAAAGAAATGTTCAATGTCCCCATTCATCAAGGAAATACAAATCAAAACAATTCAGAGATTGGCTAAGATCAAAAAATTCTGTCAAGGATGTGCAGAAAGGGGAACACTCTTCCATTGCTGGTGGAAGTGAAAACATGTACAACCACTTTGGAAATCAATCTGGAACTTTTACAGAAAATTGGGAATACTTCCACCTCAAGGCCTAGCCGTACCACTCATGAGCAAATACCATAAAGATGATCTACTAAAGAACAGGTACATTTGCTCAGCTATGTTCATAGAGGCTTTATTTGTAATAGCCAGAATCTAGAAACAACCTAGATGTCCCTTACCTGAAGAATGGATGAAGAAACTGTGGTACATTTACACAATGAAATATAACTCAGCTCTTAAAAAAGGGCATCATGAAATTTACAGGCAAATGGATAAGACTAGAAAAGATAATCCTGAGTGAGGGAACCCAGACCCAGAAAGACATGCATGGCATGTGGGTTATACTCACTTATAAAAGGATATTAGCCACATAATACAGGATAACCACACTACAAATACACAGACCTAAGTAAGCTAAATAACAAGGAGGATCCTAGGGAGAATACTGAACTGGAAGTGGTTTAAGAGAAGAAATAAATAGGGATGTTTGGATAAAAAGTAGGTTATTGAACCTACTCCTCAACTTAATGCCTTAATTGTTACTCACAAGGTTATTTTTAATTCACTGGTATAGAATTTTGTATATTGATGCAAAATAAGTTTAATTTTGGCACATTGGTACAGAATTCAAATTTAAGATTATTCTTCACACATATTTCTATTCTAATATGAAGTATTGTACCCATAAAACTCAACTATAATACAAAGTTTACTTCTGATACTTTGAAAGTGCTATATTTAGCTGCTTAGGATAATTAAGGAATACACGTTAATTGTTAGTTGATCAAATTTATGTCAATTACTAATCTATTTTTATCACAAGAATATATATCCTAGGTTTAACAGATGGATATAATTCTTTAGATGGAAAAGGTAAAATGGATAAGGTCTTCAAAAACCTCAGAGACCTATAGAATATGGAATTTAAAGGTGTTTTTATCATTTTAAAGATTCTTTGACAACAAGACAGGTTAACTCCTGGCAACACCCAGCCTACCTCAAAGAAGATGATGAGCATCAAAGAACCTCCTTATGGTGATGGCTTCAAATCTGGCAAACCAGCCACTGGGCAAAACGTCCTCCTTTTGACCACTGACAGAATTCTGCCTAAAAATCGGCAAGCTTGGATGCAGGCAGAGTCTATGGTTAACCTCTGCCAAGACAGAGTAAGCAAGTCCTCAATAGTTCCTGCCTCACATATATATTTGCCAAATATAATGGGCCAGAAGAGTACTTCTGATATGGACTCTGGTGCTCACTCCTTGTTCACATTCCTCTGGCTGGGCAGCCTTGGCAGACCACAGAAGAAGCTGGTGAAGGCAGTCCAGATGTGACTTGAGTGATCAAGCCAAGATTAATAACCCCGGTGCCTTTTTATAAAGCCTGTGTAGTTCAAGCATGTCATAGAGTGGTCATTCACTTTTCTGAGAAGGACTCCTGAGATTCAGAAAATATGTGAACTCAGTATGAAACAAGTATGTACCAGAACTTTACCTCAGCTAGAAATCTACAGGACTGGTGTTCTGGAGCCACATGACACAGCAGATCATAAATGTTTAAGCAGGATCATGATAGTAGACGTCTTTTGAAGACTTTGACACAACTGTTATCACTCATTTTCTCAATAATACACTAATAGTTCACTCTGACATTCATCATCTATCCCTAAATCCCACAAAAATCTTCCTTGTGGCAGACATGATGCTAGGCAACAAGGCAACCACAAGAGAAGGGGAGTACACTTTACACATATCCTATGATTGCACAGATGGTATGTGGTCCATCCCTCTCTGTTCCTAACATCTAGAGTTGTTCCTGGTTCTATCAGTGTTTATTGAAAAAAATGTTCAATAAGATTCAAGTGTAAAGATTCAGTTTTTTTTTATAAGTAGTTGATCCTATTTAAGAACTAGAAGAGAAAATTGGGTTGGATTGTAAGTGTTTGAAGTGAGGGAAATCATTAAGCAAGGTTTGAGTTTTCTTTTATTTTGAAGGTAAGTTGATTTATATACCATTATATTAATCTACTTAAAAATAATTCTCTTGTTTTCTATGATTTATATGATATGTTCACATTGGATAAAGCAATAAGTATAAATAATTTAAAGACAATTCTAGTCTATAAAATATCAAACAATAGTTCAAAAATGATAAAAATAGTAAGCACACAAAAATAATGATAGAGATAAATATTTCAACTACTGTCACAGCTACAACTCTGCATATTTTTATACAGCTACTATGATATTGCTTTCTATAGTAACAACAAATCCATGAGGTATTATGGAGGCATACATTTCATTTACACATATGGAAGCAGAGACACAAACAATGTTCTTACATGTTAAACTATGGTGGTTCCCCTTGTTTCTTCTAAGACTAGACAGATAGAAAAGATAAAATGGGAGAACTCGATGCAGAGAAGTAGCACTTCAATCCTCTCTTGGCCAATAGACATGCTTCACAGTTGGAATTTTGACATTCAGTGTTGGGTTGGCTACTACAGGAATGTTATCAATCCAATCAGTTTACATATTCTAAAGAAATAGCTTAATATTTTTGAGAACAGCTACATAAATAATGTATCATGCTAACAGACTAGCCAATATAATACTTAGGATACTTTGAAACTGCTGCAAGTGTTAAAGTAAATGGAAGAGCATTTCACTATTTTACAGAAGGAACATTTCTAATTTGGTCTTAGTGGTTTAGCTTCTTCTCAATAATGCTTGACCATTTATTCTCTCCTAACACACTGAGTGAGTCCAGGTTTGATCATGAAATTGACAACAAAATGTTAAAGCCCATTTTCTTAAATATATTTGAAAATGCCTGAAGGCTGACGTATATTCATGAGAAGTCACTGAGCTAGACACTGATGGAAGGTTGAAATTTTTGTAAATTCTTTCAGAAGGTGATGTCTTCATTTCTTAGACCACTTTCTGTAATCAGGTTGTTCATGCAGGAATCATAGCCCTTTAAAAAGAGGCCCATAGAAAACTGCACACAAGCTTCATTCAGTCCAGGTTCACAGGCTTCAAAGGGTGTGCAACTGTTTCCATCAAAACCTAACTTTGTTCTGTAGCTTATCTATTAAACCTGGCAAAATAGGTCTTAGCTTAGGGGTGAATTCTTCTTCCAACCTGATGAAATTCCAACTATGGTGGGGATATTTTAACCATGAAACAAACAAATGACTCCGTTTTGATATTTTTTTAACTTAAAAGATTGTTATTACAAAAAACAATAAATGTGGCTTTGGGACAGATATGTTTGTGAGAAAAATGAATAATCTCAAAAGGTGTCTCAAAGCAGAAAGATCAGAAAGATATATTTAATAAATATCAGGAACTTTGCAACTGCCGTTAGTCAGTTACTTCAAAGTTTCTTTTCTAGCATGTCCAAGAAGTTGAATTCATTTGGCCAGGCAATGATTTTCTATCCCAAGCTGAATGTGACTGAGGCTTCACAGACACAGTTTAGGAATTCTTATAATCACAGCATGTTGGTGAAGTAAAGTGAGACACACAATTGATCCTGCTGAAGCTATTTGCATCTACTTATGACAGAGGTAGAGAGATCAGGTGTATTTCCATTCATAAAGCAGTCCCTCGGATAACGTAATGATCCTTTAAACTTCAATAATGAATGAAAGGTGTCTCCACACTATTTCTCTTGCTGTGGTTTGGGTCAACACCATCTTCTTACAGTGCATTTTGTGGTCACAGAAGTGTGACTTGAGAGAACTATGTCAGTAAATATTCCATTATGTAAAGCTTTACATCAGCGGAATAATTTGGACATCCATAGCCATGCTAAATTAACATATATCAGAAAAAATATCTTGACCTTCCTTCACAATTTTCTTGCAAGCAAAAACCCTTTGAGTTTTGTAGTGTTCAATTATTATTTTTTTGTAGTTTGAAAGAATATAAATATTCCCCAGAACCCCTAAAATAATGTAAATAATTAAGCACAGTCCAAGAAATTTCTTAAGACTAAATAGCTTATGATTTTGTAAAGGAATGACTTGTTCATGGTAATGCATTATCAAGGCCTCCTTTCAATTCCAAGCCCAATGCTAGGTGATAGAGAAAGGAAAAGTATTGTAAAAAAAACACTTCAAAATGACATTTAAACTTGAAAAAGTGCAAAATAAACTTCTGTCAAGAAAGAGGAGTCTAGCTATATTAGCATTCTATTTTCTTTCCAGGATTTTGTCAGAATGGCAATACCTGCCTACAAGGATAGTTGGAAAGCAAGTGTCAATAGTCTTAAAATGTTCACATCCATTGACCCAATAATTTTACCCATAAATTTTTATTTGATGATGATAAATTAAGATGCTGATGACTGAGTCATGCAAAATGGGTCCCATGGTATGCATTTTGACTAGCTAACTCCAAGTTTGAAGCATGAAACAATCATAGAATATATATAAATGAATCTGATTATTTATATATTGGTAAAATCTTATTCATAAATAAATGCATATGCTTCATGAACCCGTGGTATATACTAAATAAAAGTTTAGTATAATACTGCCCATAGTCAGAAAGTTATGCCCTGAGGCAGCATTGTTATAAAACTAAACATTGTCCACATATACAGAACTGCAGTTAGCTTGGTTTTAATTTAAAATTCAATGAGGTCCTATACTTTTTATATTGAGTTATAAGAATTCAGGTCATCTGGCCCCTTTATTCAACATTTTTTCATGTTGTTTGGATGTTCTCTGACATTTCTTCACCTTGACCAAGGATCTAGATGTTAAATGTAGTAAAGAGGTATTCAAGACTTACACATTTAACATTCATTTGTTGTGTTTATGTGTCTCTTATCCAGTTGGGTCACCTTCCTAAAGATCATAATTATATCACTGTTTAAGCCCGCAAAATACCCTGTGCTATGTAAATCTAGTCATTCTCAGAGACAGGAAGCTTTCCTTGAAAAACACGTTTCATATATTTTACTTTGAAAATCCTAAACCATAATTTTGATTAACATACTTGGGCAGGTTTCTGTATTATACAGTCATGGTGAATAAATGAAGACTCAGACTTACTACAATTGACATATCAAAGGGACATAAGGCAATTCACCAAGTGTCTTTTCTCCTGTTTCAAACAAGTCAATTATTTACTGATTAAAGGAGATACCAAAAGTCATTATTAAATGAAAAATTCTTATCTTGAAAGCATCAAATTCAGATTTTTCACACATCTCCAGCAAAAAAGGACAGGACACTTAGCTGTTCCCTATGACATCATTAGTACAGCTCAATGCAGCAATTTGCTAGCTGTTCTTATGAAAACTTTAGCCAGTTCTCTTCTTCATCCCAAGACAGATCGGTTTAAAGTTTATCTCACATACAACACAGCTAACCTTTTGTGATAAGCTCAAAATTTCACTTGATCCCACTAATGCTTCAAGGAAGCACTATTATCCCCATTTTACTAATAATGAAAATTAGACTCAGGACAGTTAAATATTTTCGCAGGTGGAATGATACAGCTCCTGGATATAAAGTCAGCATAAATCAATTTTATTCCAATCATATAGCCTACATTGCTCCTCAATAAGAGAGGACTTTACCCCACCAAGGCCAAGTCTATCTATCAAGCTTTTAAGAAATCAGTAATTGTTAACATTAAAACTAGCCAGTACTAGACCTTAGCTATTTAGTACACTGATTTTACTTAAGTGACCAAATGGCATAGGCATTTAACTGCATATTTCTTTCAGGAATGTATTTGAATGTTCCAAGCAGAATTTAGGAAATATCCTATACGATAATTTAGTAGACAGAAATAGTGATGGATAAGCAGACATGTAGATACTGCATAGTTTACTGTGTGAAAACTTCAGCGATATTTAGAGTTTTATTATTAGAGAATTCAATATGTGTCCTGAACAAGTTATCTTTGCCAACTTCCCACAGCATCTGAAAGGAAAGCTTAGACTGAAGAATGCCTAGGTCATATTCTTCTATGTGCATGTATGTGAAAATTGTTAACTGTTTATAGATGCAGAAAGGTCCTGCCCACAGTGGATAACAGAAGTTTTTCTACATGGGGGCCTAGGGCTGTATAAGAAAGATAGCCAAGCATGAGCATGCACGTAGGTAAGCCTTCAGTAGAGAACCCTGAACTGGAAATGTAAGCCAAATAAACTCTTTCCTCCCCAAGTTGCTTTGGGTCAGAGTTCTTTATCAGAGCAGAAGAGATAAGATGAGACCATGCCCCTTGTCTGAAGAGGCACAGTCACTGAAATTTGATGATCTCATTCACCTACAAGCACCTGGGAATATTCAATGACCTTGTGTGTGGCTTAGGGTGGGGATTTGTGATTTGGTCAATACGAGTAAATAGCTGACAATACATGATTCCAACTTAGTGAAGTACATGTCAGTCCCTCATGAATTTGTTATTTAGTGTAACCTGAAAAGGGACCAATATACTCTTGTTGAAAGGGAATAAAAACACATAATCCAGAAATAAGTGGTCAGAGTTCCTCCTGATTAAAAAATACTAGAAAAAATACAAATGCTTTTCTGTAATTAATTAGGCACAAAATATATGCTGTCTACATATCACAAGGATTTAAAAACAAAACTGTTAAAATAGAAATAACTGATTGGACATAGGAGTTGCTGGTTTGAGTACAGATAATTAAGCCTGATGTTAATATGGTGAGCAAAATAAAAAGAAATTTTCTAATAACAATGTACGTATTTAACTCTGAATACCACTAAAAATCACTAGAAATGCAATCATTTTTGTAAATACAATAAAAAGTGCCTTCCATGAGAACAGAAGCCCAGTAGACATATCCACGTCTTTATCCAGCTTGCACGTAGTCCACAAAGGCCTTTGGAGAAGACCCTTAGCATTTATTTTGCTGTAATTTTTTGTATATTTAAATTAGCTTTTCTAAGATATGTCAGACTTTTGGAGGGCAGGAGTTATGGGTAGGTAGTATTTATCTTATGGTCTTTAACAGTACATTTGAAATGAAGAGTCAATTACCAAGAAAGAGAAGCACTGTAAATCATAAGAATATACCATTTTCAGCACTTCATGCCACCCTATTTAATATTGATTAATTGTTCATCTACTACACATAGTATCACTACCCAAACAATGAATGAATTCTATAACAGAGATATAGTATGCTGGTATTGGGAGAGATAAGGAGATGTACTACTACAAGAAGAAACAAAGATATCATTCTTTCCATTAATTGGGTTAAAGATCAAACGTTTGAATCTGTAAACAGTAATTGGTGCCTAAGTCTAATTATTAAATCTTCCTTTTTTATATATTCACCCACTTACTACCATCACTTGCCATTTGTGGATTTCTGGTCTTCTTCACTGATCTTCACAATTGCATTTAAAATTTACTCCACAGTGTGTATATATATATATATATATATTACCAAAACCACAAACTTAAAAATAGCCTCAGAACTATCAGAGCAGTTACAACCCACAAATTCTTTTGAAGAATTTAAAAATCATATTATTAACACCCAAAGGCAGTTACTTTTTCTGAAATGAGAAGTAAAGAGCATCTTTCATGGATTTCAGGGGGAAAACCTCAATAAAATTTGGATATTATAAAATGTGGAGTTGAATGATTCTGGTATGGTTTCATTTCATTTAATCCTATTTTGTTTCCCACAGTTAATTGCCATATCATCACGTGATATGCAAAGATCTTATGTAAAGCTTACAAATCAGTAAGCGTTACAAATTCTACCTTGACCTCAACATCCATGTGCAGTTGGGGAGGTGTGTCCCAGGAAAGGGGAGGATAGGCTGGAATGTGACTTGATAAGGGCTTTAATATTGTTAATATGGTGTTTTGTGATGTCTTAAATTGTTTCAAGTCAATAGAAAAATCATTGTGAAGTTCTTGGAAGAATGTCAAATAGTGTATTTAAGATGACAATTAAGCCGGGCGTGGTGGCGCACACCTTTAATCCCAGCACTCAGGAGGCAGAGGCAGGCGGATCGCTGTGAGTTTGAGGCCAGCCTGGTCTAAAAAGTGAGTCCAGGATGGCCAATGCTACACAGAGAAACCCTGTCTCGAAAAACCAAAAAAAAAGATGGCAATTAAAACAGTATAATGCCAAGGCTATAATTAGAAACATATCTGTGTGTGAATATATAATTTTTTCTCAATGCAGTTCAAATAATCATGAATTTCTGCCAACCTTCATTAGGGTCTTGACTAGATAACACTGCCATATTAAAGAGATCATATTATCTGGCACAAAGGTTAAATTTTGTAAATAGCCAATGCTCTCAAGGGATATGCTCTTACACCACTACCTAAATTTTCACATAGAACAATTAAATCAGGGATGTGTTGTGGATCATTAAAAACTATTATGACAATGACATTCTCTCACTTGAAATACAGTTTTTAAAACTGGGATACAAATAGATGTGCAAAGTCCATAGATGGATCATTATCATGTTGTTTGGCTCCCTGGTGATTTGGCTAACTTGTTGCTTTTCCCTCCCATCTTCACTTCCTCTCTTCTTCTGTTCTTTCCATAAGTATTGTAAAAGTAGGTTGAAGCTCTGACAGTGGATGGAGGCAAGAATTAACAATGTTCACATAATAATTAATTTTCTCTGTTGTCAGAGGTAGATATGGCAAATAATTAGAAGAGTATGTATGATATTTCTGACAGTGGGAATAGCACACGTGCTATGGTTGAAAAGTTTGTGTCCTTAAATTTATGTTAGAATGCTCATGGCAGAGGCTATGTTCACAGAGAATGGGACTATTAGAAGGTAATCATTAGCTCATGAATAAGGCTACTGATGATATAAAATACCATAGAAAGATGCCTGGTTTCTTCTTTTATCTAAGAAGACAGTGAAAAGGCTCCAATTTTGAATAAAGGTAACCCTCACCACACATCGAGTCTCCCAAATTTATAAATCGGCCTTTCCCACCTCTTGAACTCTTGGAATGGCTATAAAATATCTTTTATGATATGTTTGTTATAGTAGCTTAAATATACTAAGATATCTTGCATAGAGATTGAACAAACAGCTTGTGTCAGAAAAAGTAGATGTCCAGATTATTTGGGAAGAGTCCAAAAGACTTAGTTAAGGTTTGTGAGCTATTTCAGTACTTCCATTAAAAATTTTAAATTACGTTTTTCACGTGTGTGTGTGTGTGTGTGTGTGTGTGTGTGTGTGTGTATAAGAGGGAAAGAGGAAGAGGGACAAAGGGATAGAGGAAGAGAGGGAGAGAGTTAGATTAGGGAGAGAGTAGAAGACAACTTGAAGGACTAGTTCCCTGTTCTCACCATTCCCGTTCCTGGAATCAAACTCAAGTTGTCAGGTTTGGTGGAAAGATCTTATAATCCTTTGAACCACTTGCTAACACAGTACTTCCATTTTTAAGCACTTGGTGTTTGACTATCCAAGATAAGATGGGTACTATAATGAAAAAAAATCCTCCAGTCCTACCCATACACAGATGAAACTTATAGTAGCTATCTCCAGAACACAATCTCTATCAGAAACTGTTCAGTATTTTTAAGTGTACTGCATTCTTGACCCTCGTAATGCCATCTTAGCCATATGTTCTTTGCCATGGTGAGAAGGATGCCATAAAATTGTTTATAATTAACTTACGTAATATGATAATCCTATGCTTCCCTGGAAGTCCATCTCCTACTCATTTCCAAAGCTAATAACTCAGTTACAAAATAAGACTATAGCCTAGAATGAAGGATACAACACAGACACACACAGAGACACATACACACACACACATGGAAAATGTGATTTAAAATACACCAGGAAGAAGCTATTGAACTAAATGAATGATTTGTTTTTTGTTTTTCAAGATAGGGTTTCTCTGTGTAGCCCTGGCTGTCCTGGACTCACTCTGTCGAGAAAGCTGGCTTCAAATTCACAGCGATCTGCCTGCCTCTGCCTCCCAAGTACTGGGATTAAAGGTGTGCACCACCACACCTTGATTGAATGATGTTTTAATTCCATTTTCCCTGCCTGTAGCAGCCCACATCTAGCAGCATGAAATAGCTAGAAAAGTGATTAAATCAAGTCAGTAAGCTAACCTCAGTGTTGGCATGACTAACAGGTCCCTCGAGAAACTGGCTCTTTCCTTGAAATGCTACATAATGTAGGCAAGGAATTTGTTACTCTGTGCTGCAAACACTGTTATATCTATGTGGTTTTAAATGCACTTATATAAACTGAAGTGTTTGGAAATAAGCAAAAACTGTTATGTTCAGTTCATAGAATGAAAACAAACTACTGTATTTGCCATCAAATGAGAAGTTGATAGAATGTCTTTCTTTTTGTGGCAGCTTGATAGATACACAGTTTCTAGCTGCTCATGATACTCTGACAAAGACAGGATATTGTCATTAAGAAAGACACTGCAAGAAACCATGTGGAATGTGACCTAACAGTAAGTGCTTGTTATAAGACTAGGCACTGTTTTTTAGTAGTTATTATGTACCAGATTCAGTCCTCAATCCTTTCCTGTCTCATTTTAGATTCCTATACACACCCCTAAAAGGAACTATATTTATTTCCAGGTCACGAATGAGGAAACAGGGACTTAAAAATGTTCATCAGCTTTACAGAGTTTACTCAGTACATACCTTCTAGAATTCAGTTTTTAATCCAAATCTGGCACAGAGGATAGGTAGATGTGCAAGAAAGGATTCTAGAAAAAAGATGTAAGTTGAAATGCCTGCTTACATGACTGAAGCTTTGAGAATGAATACATCTGATGACTGACCAGAAAGACTGATCTATTATGATATGGGCAGAAGAGAAAGACACTGCACAACACAGATCAAGGGGGACTATTGTGTGCTGACAGAACTCAGTGCCATGGAAAGATCTTCAAAATGAACAGTGTTACACGTTATCTCCTCCAAAGGATATCAAGAAAGACTAGGTAGGTCTAACAAAGGACCATTGCTTAGGAGGCCCATGGCCCAATGTTAAGATGTAGATATTAGTTATGATAGTGAAGAAAAATGATGGAAATTTAGAGAGCAGCAGCAGTGGTGAAGGTAGGAAGTAAAAGGCCCTTGCTCAAATTCCACATGATGGCTTCATTAATAAGGTATAAACTAGCTGGCATTGTTGAGCCCCATGTCCCTCGTTAAAATCCTAACTACCTGACATGCCCTTTGCAGATTCTGGAAGAACCATCATTCTTTCTTAGAGCGCCTCTGGTCTGCCCAGTGGACAGTGCAGTAATGCTTAAGCACTTCTAGACACTGCTCAGTTCTTTAGCACTCACCATACACTCTTCTTACCAATAATAGTAAAGTAGCCAACTTGGTCTTAAGAAGTATTCTTTTATTAGATATGAATATTATGATTAATACAGCTTAAGTATGTTGATTAAAACATACTCTGAAAAGTGTTCAGAAACTATGTAATAAAAACCTGTAAAGAGAACAGGGAGTTTTTGAAAGGCATGAGAGAAAGATAAGGAAGAACAATTTGTAGGTGAATATGATGTAAATACATACATTTTTGAAACTTTCGATAAATAAATAAAAGTATAGATTTTAGAAGCCAAACTGAAAAGCCAACATGAGTTTTATTAGTGTGAGTAAAACTTAGTCAATGAAATGACTACATTGCAAGTAATCTCAGAAGTGGAAAGCCAAAACAGCAGCACTTCTCTTTAGGAAAACAAAGAGATGGAGAGGGATTGGGATGTGAGCTGCGTAATGGGGTCTCTCCTCTAAAAACTCTTTCAAGCACACATTTTATAGCTCCTCTGGCAGGTAGAACCAAAATGAGAGAAACTTTTCCCAAGACTAAAGGATATTATTTTTGGCAATAAAGAATCCTGAAATTAATGAGCTGTCTGCTTGAGAACTACCATTAAAAATGTATATGAGAAAACCAGTCTATGCAAACTCCATTCCCTCAATCAGTAAACACTATCCTGGGAGTTACCTCGGCATTTAACAAAAGTTCCACTAACTCTTGCAAACTATACTCATCTCAGTCAGCCATGAAAGATGAATTTGTTCCACCATCTCTCTTTTGTGGCCTGCAAGAGTAAGCACTTTTCCAGGACTGCACATCGTTGTTTCCAACAATGTTTCCATTTCCTCTCTGGAGTGCTTTAGTTGACCTCCAAAATCATGATAGGTCTTGCCTGAAGCAAGGAATGGCACGCATGCTATGCAAAGGATGGATAAGTGCCTATGATTACTAGGAGCACACTTATTGCTTATATTGGAAAATGAAGAAATGCTAATGAAATTGCTTTTATGAACTGACATTCATGGGTGGCAGAAAGGGACATCAGAGAATGAGTACAGTATTCGCTCTTCTGAGTATTGAAGCTCCCAGCCAAGCTCACTGGCAAAACGACATGAAAATCACATACTAACACACTCACATCCTCACCCAAGTGTTAAAGGTCACTGAGCACTTGTTAATCTTGAAAGGGGAACTTAAACAAAACAAAACAAAACTTTATATTTTTCCCAGAAATACTCCAGGCTTCCTGTAGGCAATATTCATATTCATATACTTAAGCATTTATTTACATACTTAATTTCTGACAGGCTGACAACCAGAAGCCTTCTCCCTTCTTAGTGTAAAGTGAGAAGTCACTTGTTATTCAGTGTATCCGTTACAGTGGTGGTGCCGCTAACGGTATTTTATATAATGTGCTATCTGCAGAAAGGCAGATAAGAATTTGATTTAACATCCAATTAAAAGCCGTCATTGAAAAATTACTTCAAATAAGCCTTTTATTTTCTTTAATCAGTCTTCAATTCAAGCCTTCCTTGGACCTACTGAACCAAGCATCAGGACTCATGAATTTTGATTAAAAAATTTGAGCCCATTTCTAACTTAAGCAGATTTTTTTTGTTGCACTGTTTGATAGAAATTTAATAAATCTATGAATCCTAGCCAGCATCATTTATCATCTTTTTTTCCGCAAGACTGGCCTATTATACCTAGGCAGTAAATTATGAGGGAACCAGCAAACCAAAACTTTTCAGTCCGTTACTGAAGAAGAGATATAATCACTTGCATTGAACCATATAATTATAGTAGAATATGAAGCTCCGAAACATTAGGTCCTGTTTTGAATATGTAATGCCCATGCTTTGAGAACCTAAAAGATTCTAGTTGATCTAATACAGCTCACTGTAGCATCATATTAAGGTCTTTGTTATTAATGAAAATAAAAGAAAGAAAAAAAAGTAAAAAAGCTTGTAAATAAGAAACCTGGGAAATGACCCTGCTTTTAAAAGGCAGAGAGAAAGCCAAACCTGTCAACTTTGTACTTGATAGTTAAATGTCTTGTTATAAATGTTTATTTTGTTGCTTTCATCTATGTCTCAAACTAAAATAATTTTCTTTTTTAAGATAAGTATTTAAGATTGTACCTGCATCTTATATGGCACTTTAGAGTGTGAAATGTATACTACTTTGATTCACTCAAAAATGTATCTTCAAGCTTGTAGGAGACACACAGTATGTTTTGCTCTGAAATACAGTTGTAAAAATGACAGGTAAGCCTAATGTTTAATACATGTTATGTAAAAAGTAATACAAAAAACTTTGCAGTGTTCTGTGAGGGTGCAGACAGAGCTCAAGGAACTCAGAGTTCTAGGTTCCTGCAATATTGTCATTTAAGCTATGTAATGAAAGGCACATAGGAGTTCCTAAGGAGTATTGTATGTTTTGCTAGCAACAGTTTTTATTGATACCTGGTATCTGGGAGTATGAACCAGGAAGACGTTCTTGTAGGATTCACAGGATCGGAGTGAAAGACATAGTTGAAAAAATATATATTTTGTCTCAGAAAGATCAACCAATGTTTAATGCAACCTTTCGGTCTACAATACAACTCACTTGTCCTTCTGCTTCTTTGTCACCATGTCAATGAATTCATAGACTGGATATCTTTATTTTTAGGATGAGCCGGTCTGCTACCATTTCTATGTTATGGTATAGTCTCATAGGATGCCAATTCTGATTAGTGTCTAGAAATGAGAGGGATTACAGTCTTTTTAAAAAGGTTTTTATGAATACTTATTTAATTATTATTTTTCTTTTTTACATATACATTTATATTATTATACATAAATACAATAAACTACATACAGAAAGAAGAACCATGAAACCATCGGGAATTATATAAATATTACATTCATAATGTTTTAGCTATTTGAATTTGGCAAACTTCAATGGCCTATGGAGTATGGCATTTAAAAATGTTTGTTTTATTTTAATGATTCTTTTACAATAAGACAGGTTAACTCCTGGCAGCACACAGCCTACTTCAAAGAGGATGATAAACATCAAAGAACCTCTTTATGGAGATGGCTTCAATGTGGGAAACCAGCAACTGTGCAAAATCTCCTCTTTTTGGCTACAGATAGAATTCTGCCTAAAAATAGGCAAGCGTGGATGCAGGCAAAGTTGACTGCCAAACTCTTCCAAGACAGGGTAAGCAAGTCCTTAATAGTTCCTGCCTCACAAATATGTCTGTCAGATAGACTGGCCGAAAAGGTTGAAGATGATGCTCCAACATTATAGAAGAGTTTTGGGTGATTGTTCAGGAAACAAATTGTCATCTTCTCATTTGGCAAGCTGCTAACCTGCACTTCCAGTTTACTCAGAAAATTAATTTTATTCCTTCTCAAGTCCCAGATTGAGTTGAAGTCTAGATAGTTTAGTCTTACAATGAAGCTTAGTTGTTTAGGGTTTAAGATGTTTTTAGGTCTAGATAGATGTTTTAAGTTGATAGAGATGAAATATGATATATTGATTTACATTCAGAATTTTACACTCACCAAGATAGGAAAGATATTTTATTGAAGGAATTACAGTCTTTAAGAATGGGAAAGACCCAGAATAGCCTAGCTGCTATATTTCTTCTTGGTCGGGTTCTCACAGAATCCTGGTGGCCCTCCCTTAGAGAGAATAATATTGCCATTGCTCATAAACTTGTCTCCTCTACACAATATAGGAAAGAACATGTAAGAATGAATGGATGGATGACTTGTATGGTTCTGGTAATTCCTTTATGGAAGTCAACATTCTTGGCTAAACACTGTAGACAGAGGTTTAAGATGCTCCAAAAGATGGGCACTGATCCTTTTAGAGAATCTACCCCTTTAGAGAATCCAACACTCTGATTAATACTATAAAACTAAGAGGAGAAATTTTTCTTGGATTTACAACATGTGTTATTTTGTACGTAGTCTCACAAAATAGTGTGTACATAAATGAAAGTAAATGATGCTATAGTCATTTGAAAAGGTTTGAAAGAGGAAATTTTAAGTCGTAGCTAGGAAAAAAAAAGTAGCATTTCACAAACAAGGGCTAATATACAAAGAAGGAAAGAGAAGGGCCACTGAAACACCCATATAGTAGAACACGACTTCTCAGTGACTACCTGGAGCATTGCCACTAGTGAGAATGTATGAAGTTCTACTGATGCTTTTTTCTTGCCTTTTTTTTAAATTGACAGTCTTTACTGGCTTGCTTATGTTTCTTTGTCGTTTTTTAGTTATACAGTGTGGTTGTCAGTCTTTAGAGCAATGTAATATTAACATGCATGTCAGCTCTCACATCAGTAATCATTGCATTCCTTTAAATGGCACGAGGACAAGAAGTCTGTCTTCAGTTTCAAGAGGCCTTCTTTAAAATATGCCAAAATATTTCCTTTTTGAAACAATGGACATTCCAAATAAAAGAAGCATATATTGCTGATCCATGTAAAATTGCCTCATGAAAATAATAATGTTTGTAAGATGTCAAGATAACTTCTTATAGATAACTTCTAGATAAGCTTTTAATATAAATCCTGAGTTGAGGCACATGGATGCTCTAGTTTGCTTTCAGTTGCTATGATAAACACCATGACCAAAATCAACTTTGAGAGGAAAGGATTTATTTGGCTGGTACTTTCATGTCACAATCCATCACTGAGGGAAGTTAAGCAGCATGAGGGTACACTGTTTAGTCTTGTGCACTGTAGCTTCTGCTAAGACATGCTTCTTATACAGCTCTGGACCCCTTCTCTAGGGATAATGTAACCCACAGTGATCTGGGCCGTCCTACTCAACTGATAAAACAGAAAACAAAAAGAAAACCAACCAACCAAAACAAAACAAAACCTGCACAGACATACCTAAAGGTCAATCTGACTGAGGCAACCTCCCAAAGGATACTCACTCAGACAACTCTTGGTTGTGTCAAATAACTTTGATGCTAACTAGAAGAATGGGATAAATGCTCATGGAAAAAAGAATATCTTTCTGTTTCCCATTCTTACCCTGGCAGTTTTGCTGGAGGATTCGTGTCTTATCACTCACTGAATAGAATGTTTATAAAAGAACTATGAATTTAAATCTAATACAAATGAGGTCATGGGATGCTTTAATGAGAATATTTATCAGAACAGTAAGCCACATAAGGAAAACATTAAGCCAGGCGCAAAAGTCATCATTCCCTAAACTATTGTAGAAACATGGTGGGAAAAGCTAGCATGTTCTGTGCATCTTAAATCAAAGCTGTATGTATTACGTGATTTTAATTTGTCCTTAAATCCTGCCTTCTTCAGTGAGTAGCATCCCAACTCTACAGAAAGAAATTACACTTTAGGAGATCTAGGAATATGGCTAAGAGCCCTGACTGATTTTCGAAGTACCCTGGTTAATTGCCAAAAACCACATTGTGACTCACAATTATCTGTATCTCTAGTCCCAAATGATCCAATGTCCTCTTCTAGTTTCTGTGGGTACTATTTATTCATGTTGTACAGAGACATATGTGCAGGTAAAAAACTCATAAATATAAAAAAGGAAGAAATCATATGAGAGGAGATCAGGACAAGTCTAGGGTTAGAAACAGAAGCATGGTCAGATAAAAGCCTAACATATATAGAAACTTCTTTTACAAAATTTTCCTTTTTTAAAAAAATTATGTTTTTATTGACAATTTTTTTATTAAGCATATATAAGACAAACTGCATACAGCAGGGAGAACCATGTGACAATCATGAGAATAATGAGTTCTATACATGTTACATTCATAGTGACTTGGCCATCTGCATTCGTCTCATTTGAAGTAAGTGTTTTTCCTGTCTTGTTGGGTCTAAATTTCCAAATGAAATTCAATATCTATCCTATCTCAACTCTAATAGCTTAACTTCTTTATCTTTATCTAAAATTATCTTGTTCCCTACCCAACTAAGCTTGGTTGTAAAACTATACTATCTTGTCTTCAATGCCCCTCAGAGACTTGAGAAGGAATAAAACTTAAATTCCTGAGTGAACCAGCAGTGTGGGTTAGCAGCTTCCAAAATGTACAAATTGACTTAAGATAGTTTACTGACTGACCAGTCACCCAAAACACTTTATAATGTTGGAGCCTCATCTTCAGCTTTCTGGCCTAATATTTCTTCCAGACTTGTTCACAGGACAGGAACTATTGAGGACTTGCTTACCCTGACTTGGCAGAGTGTGGTCATCAACTCTGCCTGCATCTAAATTGCCCATTTTTAGGCAGATTCTGTTTGTCGCAGGATCGAGGACATTTTGCCCAGTGGCTATTTTGTCACTTTTGAAGCCATGCCCATCAGCAGGCTCTTTGATGCTCATCATCTTCTTTGAGGTCGGCTGGGTGTTGTCAGGAGATAACTTGTCTTGTCAAAGAAATTTAGGATTGTAAGAACAGCTTTAAATGCCATATTCTGTATATCTCTGAGGCTTTTGAAGACTTTATTCAACTATTTTACCTCATGGATTGATAGAGCCATATCTGTTAGACTTAGGTTATATAGTCTTGTGTTAAAATCTGCCAACTATTTGACATGCCCATGTTTTGTATCAATATACTAAGTTCTATAACCATGACTTAGACATAACCTTTATTATAAGTAGCAATTAAGGCCTTGAGTTAAGGAATAGGTTCAATCATCTAGCTTTTTTTCTGTCCTCCCTCTATGTTCCTAAATCTTCCTTTCTTTCTTTTCAGCTCCCATCACCTTGTCTATGGGATCTGGTACAAAACAACAGAAACAAAATCAAAACAAATCTCTACTTTGGGTCTCCCACAAGGCAATATAATTGTAATATATATGGCTCTTAGAGAGTCCTTACGTGTATTTTTTCCATTTTAGATAGTCATCTATTATAGATGAACTCTTTGAGAAAGGTGGCATGATCTGGAGAAAAGTACCGGAATGTTCAACTTTTTATTCTGAAGGCTACCTAATAATATGGGGAAATGCCTATGGTTTAGGGGGAAAATCAAAGGCAAGATAAGATTGCAAGAATAATATCAATTTTTATCTTCTACTCACACATGCATCTAGAAATAAATCAAAATGTTAGTAGTAGTTACATCTGAATTATGACACCTTCACTTTACATTTCTCTTTACTTAACTTTAAGATGTTTCTCTTTTGGAACATCTTAAATCTCTGCCTACAGTGTGCCTGTGTTTTTAAGTAAACAATCATATAAAATAAAGTTGTGTTACAAAGTAAAAAGTAAACAGGCACTTAATTATGAGATAGTGGTTTATCCTTTGTTCTACCAACCACTGGTTGTACAACAAAAGTGGACATATTACTATTCAGGTTTGCTGATACCTATGGTTTGTATCTTTGAAAGGATTTCAATGCAATGGATGAGCTTATGTAGAAAAAGGCAAAATGAAAGCAGATGAAGCTAATCTTCCTAATCTTCTTGGGTTCTTAACACCATTGTTACCATGTAAAACTTTGGGGATATGATTTCTTAGGCTGTTTTTATACAGAAACCTCAGCATCATGAAACTTAAGAACATATGCAAGTATGCATCCTCTATATTTTGCACACATACATTTTTGCTTCCATCCCTTTTAAAAGGTCTTTCAAATAAAATCACTCTAAATTTGGCAGTTACATTTCATTAACTGGTAACTTTAGCCTGTAAGGAGTTGAAAATCTGTTTGAGACAGACACCATTTGTGACTTTACTTTAAACGAAATATATTATACATCTTATTCTGATCTTCAAAACCTCTTTTATAGATCTTACTCAAGATTTCACTTTTCTCATTTATGTGTTTTCTCTATTATATTTGTTGAGCTAGGGGAATGAATTCAGAACCTTCCATAAAACCTAAGAAGCAAAAAAAGAAAGAAAAGAGGAAACTCATCATGTTCATTTAAGTCCAGCATGATATACTCACAAATATATGGTAAGTTTTATTTCATTGTTTAACAAGATATGTAGAACAAAACTACTGTACATATTTTTAAAAAACAGTAGTAGGTGTGGGGTTGTATAGGATCATTTTCTCCATGACTTTCTTTACTATACTTTAGTTATAACCACTGCTATTCTATGTATTTCTATAACAAAACATTGAGACTTTGAGCTTTCAAGTCTACACTTTCATTGATAATTGCAGTTGAGGAGCATCAACTGCTGCCCATTATTTAAAATGGAATAGCTCTTGCTTGATAAACACCATTACTCTTTGAAAAACATCTCATTTACACAGCAATTAATTGAGCTGGAGCACTATAATCTAACACCATTTGCTTCTCTCAGGTCCATAGGATTAAAAATGTTTATGGGGAAACTCAAGTATACGCTAAAAAACAAATATTAGTCATTAGTCTTAACATGAGATTTAAAGGGAACAAGTAAATTTCAATTTGCGGGCAAGAATTCCTGACTAAAAAGACACCTGTAAATAGATGAACAGGACTAATCTCTGCTAAGAAACAATATTAAAGGGGTGGAAATTAAGATCAGAAGAACTAAGTTTGGCATAGGTGAATAAAGTAAAGCCTAGAACAGAATCAAAATAATTTTCTAAAGCTAGGAGAATTGGTTTGAAGAACACACAAGCCAATATTTTAATGCCTGAAGAAAGATGGAATGATGTAAAGTTCATGAAGGAAATGAGTATTTTACAAGCAAAAAAAAAAAAAAAAAAAAAAAAAAAGACCTACTGGAATTTTACTAACCATTCTTGTGAAAGAATAAGCTCCAATTTTCTTCCTTTCCACTGTAAATATAGTTCTTAGTCTCTAATGATGTAATGCTAGAACTAAAAGTGTAATGTGTAAAGTTAATTTGGCCTCATTTTATTTCCTAGGCCCCCAAAATGAAGCCCAGTGAACTCTGACAGCAATGTAGTGACTGTTCCACTGTAACATGCAACAGCCTCTAGCAAACTAAAAGGGTAATGCTTACTTTAACATTAGAGCTTTCTGTTCCACTCAAAACATGATTTCCAATACCTCCTACAAATGGATACAAAATGGACTAATTGAACTAAAAGAGCTTAATTTTGTTTCCTTTCCCCTTCAACAACATAAGCACAAGAGTATGGTAAGACTTGACAAGTCTGTTTTTCAGCCAGAAACAAGAAACGGGTTTCTTTTTCTTTTTAAGAAAGTTGGATCCCTCTCCCTCCTCTCTCCCAGTCTTACCCTCAAGCCACCCCATTCTCACCCCTCCTTCTTCTCAGGGAAAGGATACCGACCCACCCTGGCACCTCAAGTAGCATCAGGACTAAGTGTATCCTCTCCCATTGAGGTTGGACAAGGCAGCTCAACTAGGGGAAAAGGATCCAAAGGCAGGCAACAGAGAGCCTCTACTCCCATATTTAGGAGGCCTACATGATGACCAAGCTGCACATCTGCTAAACATGTATAGGGGGGTCTAGGTCCAGCTTGTTCATGTTTTTTTGGTTGGTGGTTCAGTCTCTGTGAGCCCCCATGTTCCCAGGTTAGTTTATTCTGTAGGTTTTCTTGTGGTGTCCTTGACCCCTCCAGTTTCCTCAGTCCTTCCTCCCACTCTTCTATAAGACTTCTTGAGCTCAGCCTATTGTTTGGCTGTGGGTCTCTGCATCTGTTTTCATCAGCTGCTGGGTGAAGTTTCTCAGAGGACAGTTATGCTAGGCTCCTGTCTGCAAGCATAGCAGAATATCATTAATAGTGTCAGGGATTGGCTCTCTCGCATGGGGTAGGTCTCAAGTTGGGCCAGGAATTGATTTGTCATTCCCTCAATCTCTGCTCCATCTTTATCCCTACACTTCTTGTAGGTGAGACAGATTTTGGGTCAAAGCTTTTATGGGTAGATTGGTGTCCCCCTCCTCCATTGGAAATCCCACCTGGCTACACGAAGTGACAACTACAGGCTCCATATTCCCCACTGCTAGAGGTCTCATCTAGAGACATGTCCATAGGTTCCTGGGAGCCTCCCTTGTCTCAGAGATGCCCTCTACCACCAATTTCTATTCTCTCCTAGTCCTCCCCCAATTTTTATTGATTCTTTGCAAGTTTCACATCATTTACCCCAGCCCCACTCATCTCCAGTCCCTTCCTCCCCTCATATCTGTCTTTCACTTTCATTTTCCCCCAATAAAACAAACAACAAAGCATAGAAAGCATCTCATCATGGAAGCTGTAGTATGTTACAATGTGTCCCACATATATCTCTCTATCCATTCATATTTCCTTGCAAATCTTCATTAAAATGAGTCATTTTCTGGTTCAAGATTTCCAGCTTCTGTAACACTGTCAATATTGGATCTACATCACGACTCCTCCTGGTTATCCTATTGCTGCCCTGTGTTGTGGAGATTGTGTAGCTTTGGAACAGCAGGGCAGGCCCTTTTATGCCTCCCAAGTGTTCAGAGATGATAATGATTTTGGAGTGGGCCAATTCAGAGCCCTGGAACTGGGCCTGGGTGATAGCTGGTCAGCCTGCCAGATCTCTCTTATCCACACCTCCAGGGAGAGCTCTCTAGCACTGCTCCTGCTAGGCTACCCCATGTCACCATCAGCAGGAGGCAGGGTCAGCTGTCCCATATACTTGCCCTTGGGCCAGCTCACCTATGCCCCCTCCACCAGGGCCAGCTCTACTGTGATGCCCAGATGAGGTGTAGAACCCACTCTCCCGGGTACTGCAACCACTACACATGTTGTCATGACTCTAGCACAGGTAATAAGGGATGGGTGTAGGGTGTGGGAGGTCATCACCCTACACACATCCACACCATCTCATGTCAGATGAGTGGAGGGGTCTGCTCTCCCATGCTTTCACCCTAGCGGCTGGCTCACCTGTGCCCCCTTGACTTGGGTCAGCTCTACTGTGCTGCTGCCCAGGTGAGGTTCAGGGTCCTCTCAGCCTGAATGCTGCTATATATAAAAGATCGGGCCAGCTCTCCAGAACACCTTACCCAATGAGGGACAATATCAGTTATGCACAGCCCCTGAGTATCCACGTGGTCTCCAGTGGCTGACAGGATCAGGGATATCCTCATGTTCTCTAGAGCTAATAAGAGCGACGGACATCCACACACACCCCTGCCCCTGCATAGCCACAGATTCGACACGGCCACAGATAGAGGGCCTGGCTTCTTATAACAGGCCACTCATCTCTACTCCAGCCTCCAGTTCCATCTCTCTTCGTAATGCTCAAGCTATTCCACTTCTCTTTCTCTCCTAACTGATACCACATACTCCCACATTTTCACGGTTCCTTCTGTAGGATGCCCATGCAGCTTGTGGCCACTCCAGTTGTGCTGAGTGGCATGGCAGCAAGGGGATGTCTACGGCCCACTTGTGCCATTTTCTGGAGGGCAGGTCTGTGTGTGGCATGGTGGTCTGTAGGTTTCTGTCTGTCTTCCTCTCCCTGTGCTATGCTGTTGGATTTGATCTGATTTGATTTTTATGAGTCCTAAGCATAAGACAGCTTTGGCCATCAAGCTAGGCATCAAGCTAGGATGAACAAAGGACTGCCATCTCTTCTGCCCCTGACTGATATAAGAACAATATCATTACAGGTGTCTCTTTGCTCATTGCCAGCAGAACAAACTAGTTCTTGCACAAAGTTTTTGTGTAAACATTGTTGGTAAGCATCTCTACCATAATCTGTAAAAGGTTGACAATAGAGCACTTGTCTTAATAGCTTACAATATACGGGACTAGCATGGTGAATTCACATATATTAAAACATACCATTTATTTGCATTGCTCACTAATTTGTACAATTTAATTGAATTTGTTATATAAATGTAAAAATGTAGGGTCACCTGAAAAAAAATAAAATCTAATACTTTCTTATCTTCTAATCCTTTGATCAGTTAAAAAATTATAGACTATATAGTTGAGTAACTGTTTGGCCCAAGTTCTTTATCCTCAACATTTTCTTAATGTACCCTAATAAAAAGCAAACCACAAAGAAGTAAAAATGCATATAATTTATAAATTCTGAAATGCTAAATGTTTGATGGATTATACAACTAAAGAAAGGAGATATGTGTATAAACATAAATATATACAGACCTTTAGACAGAATTGTGCAGAGATGGCTCTGAGATACATTTCTATAGTGATTATTACAGAAAAAAAACCTTTTTTTAAGTCTAACATGCCAAGGCTTGCCTTAATGTCTGTGATGCAAACCACGTGCTCATATCTGTTAAGCCTCAGTAAAACTCAAGAGCTCATTCTTATCTGAACTATGGTCTAATGAGCTATGGGAAACATATTTACAGTTGCAGACAGACACCATTTTCTTCAGCGTCAGGTTCTAGCTTTTACACTTGCTTGATTTATGATTTAAGAACGAGTAACAATCTCCTTCACTGACCTAAACTTATTCATCTTTCAAACATGCTAGATTATCTTCCAGAGCTCTTCAATTCCCCATCTATTTGTCTGAAAACACTCAAAACAACTAAAAGCACACACATATAGAAATTCACAAGGCTTATGGAAAAACAGGCTTACTATATGGAAGATTTTTTTCTTCCCTATTGTTTGATGGATATGTTTGGAAACTGGGTCTTATCATTGGTCGATATTGAGGCAGAAATGTGAAAAGTTTATTATTGCTATTATTATTATTTGTGTGTGTAGGCACATGTATACACACATACACACACATACACACACACAGAACAAAGGACACCTGCTGGGAGTTGGCTCTCTCTTTCCACTGGCAATTCCTGGGATTAGATTCGTATCACCAGGCTTGTATGGCAAGTGCTTGTACTCACAGGACCTTAGGCTAGCCCCAAGCTAGACTTGTAAAAACCTACCAAGCCCTCTCAGCAAATCCTAAAATGTTATTAGTGAGCATCCTGGGAACACCAACCCACCCACAAAACTTAGACTCAAAACTCACCCTGCCAAAAGATGTGCAGTAATAAAAATAGAGCAGATAGAACAGAGATTGAGGGAATGTCCAATCAGTGCCTGACCCAACCCAAGACTCACCCCATGGGAGAGAGCCAACTCCTGACACTATTAACAATTCTCTGCTATGCTTGCAGTCAGAAGTTTAGCAGAGTTATCCTCTGAAACCTCTACCTACAGATGCTGAGACTCATAGCCAAACATTGGGCAATGCATAAGAAGTCTTGTGGAAAAGTGGAGGGAAGGATAAAATACCGTGGAGGGGACAGGAGCTCCAAAGGAAGACCAAAAGTGCCAACTAACCGTGGCCCAGAGGGTCTTGCTGAGACTGAAGCACTAACAAGGACCATGAATGGACTGACCCTAGGCATCCTAAACAGCTATAGCCAATGGGAAACTCAGACTTCATGTGGGTCCTCTAGAAAGGGGATTGGGAGATGATGCTGACATGGACTCTGCTGCTAGTTTTTAAATGTTATTTATTTTACAAATTTTTATTAAATATTTTTGACATATATTTATATTATTACACATATATAAAATAAACTACCTACAGCAAGAAGAACACCAAACTCTGCCAAGACAGGGTAAGAAAGTCCTCAATAGTTCCTGCCTCACAAATATGTCTGTCAGATAGATTGGGCCAGAAGGCTGAAGATGATGCTCTTATGTTATAGAGAATTTTGGGTGATTATACAGGCAGCAAGTTGTCTCTGTCATCTTCTCATTTGGGAAGCTGCTAACCTCCACTCCCTGTATACTTACATAATTAATTTTATTCCTTCTCAAATTTCTGATGGGGTTGAAGACCAGATAGTTTAGTTTTACAATTAAGCTTAGTTGTTTAGAGGTTAAGATGTATTTAGGTCTAGATAGATGTTTTAAGTTTATAATGACAAGATATGACAGATATTGATTTGCATTCAGAATTTTAGCCTCACCAGGAAAGATCATTTCTTCAAGGCTGCCAAATACAAATAGCCAAAACACTGTTAGTTTCATGTTGCTCGCTTTTTTATTAATTATTTCCCTCTGGCAACACTGCCTTGCCAGGCCACAGGGGAAGAGGACGTGCTCAGTCCTGATATGACTTAATGATCTGGGGTGGATAGGAAGGGGGTCTCCAGTTTTCTGAGGGCTAAAGGGGAGAAGAAGAGATAGTAGGTAAGAAGGGATGTGGCTGCAACCAGGATTTAAAGTGAATAAATAAATTAATTAATTAAAAAATTATGGTTCTGATCAGCCCAGCCAAGCCAATACAACAGTCCATATTCAGTCACTGTTATCTATGTCATTTGAGTCCATAAGTAATGTTGAAATACCTTTTAGTGTATAAGAGTTCTTTAGGAACACAAGGCTGTGGAATTAACAAGGATTTGGCATGGAATTTTGGCTCCATCTTTGACTGCACAGTTTTAGATACAAGGCTTATTATTGTTTCAGTGGGACAATATTAACACTTGTTTTATAGAATTCTTTGAAAGTTCAAGTGAAATGACATGCTAAGAAAGTGTCAGCTAGAGGGATGGCTCAGAAGTTAAGGGCACTGACTGCTCTTCCAGAGGTCCTGAGATCAATTCCCAGCAACCACATGGTGGCTCACAGCCATCTATAATGTGATCTGATGCCCTCTTCTGGCCTGAGGGTGTACATGCAGGCAAGGCACTGCATACATAATAAATGAATCTTTAAAAACTAAAATATCTACAAGTAGAACAATATGATAGGCAGATTTGGGCCCAGGGGTCCCGCTCAAACTAAGGCACGAGCCAAGGACAATACAGGAGGTAAACTTTAAACCCCTTCCCAGATCTAGCCAATGGTCAGAATAATCTCCACAGTTGAGTGGAGAGTGTGATTCGACTTTCTCACGTACTCTGGTGCCTCACATTTGACCATGTCCCCTGGAGGGGGAGACCTGGTGGCACTCAGAGGAAGGACAGCAGGTAGCCAAGAAGAGACTTGATACCCTATGAGAATATATAGGGAGACGTAATCCCCCTCAGGAACAGTCATAGGGGAGGGGAATAATGGGAAAATGGGGGGGAGGGAAGAATGGGAGGATACAAGGGATGGGATAAACATTGAGATGTAACAAGAATAAATTAATAAAAAAAAAACTAAAATAAAATACAAGAAAGTGTCAATGACTACTTGGTAAGTTTCTTCCTTTCTCCTTCTGTTTCCAATGACTAGTTTCCTACTGCTGTTCTTTTGGTTCTAGTCCCCAAAGTATGGACAAATTGTTAGACTGCCTTCATATAACAGCTCCTGTGCAAGAGCCAAAGCAGTGTCTGATACAAGAATGGAAATGGTAGGCAACACTAAAAGCAAAGGAAGCATGTAGTAAACTGCTTACTATCTTCTCATTTATATTAAAACTATCCTAGAATGTCCACAAGGTGTGAGCAGAGGCCACAGTATCCATCCTATTACTTGATTTTGGTCCCATAGCATATCCTTAAAGGTCATTGAGAAATCCAGCTGAGAAGAGTTTTGTTGTTGTTTTTGTTGTTGTTGTCGTTGTTGTTGTTGTTGTTGTTGTTGTTGTAACTCAGCCCACCACATGAAAATATCTTGGATAGATGTTAGTCTCTTCCTGTCAGATTATAGTTCATGCACTATAAAATGGCCTACTCGTATCCCCAAATAACCATTTGCTCAAGCCAACTGTCAGATTAAAGTGTTTAACTATGCCTATTGAGACTATCTAAAAACTGCAATTTCCATGCATTAATTAAATATTTTGATAAAGTGTGCACCAATGAGATGGTAACTAACTGGCAATACCCCAAAAGAAAACAAATATGCCCTACAGACAGATACAAATCATGGAGGTCCAGGATGTACGGCATTGACCTTGATAACTTATGAGAAAATATTAGCTAACAATGTTTTCCCCTTCTTTTTCATTAAAGTGATGTTATATGCTCCATGTCAAGTATCATAGAAAATGTTACTAAACTCCATTTCCAGGGTATTTACAATGTTTATGATGTGTAAGGGGTCAATTCTAGTATTCAACACAGAGATTGATGGATGGAGAAATGGATGATTTCACAAAACAAAGACAAGCATACTAGGCATAGACATAATGATTTAGGGAAGAAACTCTTACAGTATTTAATTCCAAAGATGACAGTGCTGGAGATATGAGAGTTGCATCACAAACATTTAATGAATAAATGAATGACAATTTCACTCTTTCACAACCAAATGCTTCTGAGAGATAATTTAAAGTAGGCAGGCAATATGCTGCATGAGTAGTCAAAATTAGCTACTTTTATTAATTTATTCTGAGTATTTCACTAATAGGAGAAAACAATGAACCTTACCTTCAGACAAAACCTCATAGGTATAATACTAATTATCATAATTGTTTTCAGGATGACCACAGTCAGTGATGGGAAACTAATTACATCTCTAAATCAGAGTCAGTGATAACTTCTTGACCAAAGATCAAATAGCTTTGACCTAGTTCTATTTATACAAAAGAAAAAGGAAGCCACAAACATGTCACTGAGTGTTACTTAAATAGAATACTGGGCCGCAGTGTTATAAAAGTCTTCCTGCCTCTACTGACAGGTTATTAACCTAAACAATTGTGTATTCTCTGCTCACAATATATTCCTCTTTCCAAAGAATATGCTCCAAATAATCATCCCTTTATGTTTTTCAAATAATTAATACATTCCTACAAAAATTACCCATTTTTTGAAGTCAAGTACTGCTACATCGGTTTAGCTCTTTATGATGAGTCTTTTACCACAGTCAGTCATCTATACCTTGGCAGAGTACTGGCAGCGCCTGCCATGTGCACCCTGACAGCAGAGCTCTACTTTGCAGATGTTATATAAGGAATCTGACAGACTAATCTTGTTGGGGCCTCTTATGAAGTGGGCCAGCATCAGAAAATAATAGAGTACTTGAGGAATTGCTCTATCTCCAGGTGGTATTATTGAAAAAAAATCTGTAGAAAACACTGACCTGAGATAATAAACTATGGAACCTGGCTGTATCTGTTGATTCTTCCTGTCTACTGGAATACTTCTCCTAAAGTATTTCAAGACTCAAGGCATTAGTAGCCTAAATGGAGCTCCTCTATGCTGTCATTTGGCTTCCTGAGGCCATACAATAATCACAAAGTTATTTTTTCTACAATGAAATAAGTGAACTCTTGATTTGATGTCATAGATACAGTTTCAATTATTCACTTGCTGATGGCATAACAAACATTATTTCTGGATTTGGTCATTTTTGTTGTTTTAAGCATTGCTAATAGTTGCCAACTAGCACCAGATGTTTGCCATGCCTTGTTTCTGTCCACATCAGGACATCGCAAAATATTTAAATATCATGAAAGTACACTTTTGCCTTGTTTGGGGGATGGATAAAAGGAAGTGTAGAATGCTTTCCTCAAACAAAATATCACCTACATCTTAAGTGAACTCAGCCCATCTATTTTGTCCTTTACAATAATATGAGATCACTTGCTAAAGACTCTGAAAAACTAAGCATGTCTCTGTCATTAAGCCCTTGAGCTATGGGGGCGTATACTGTTACATTCACCTATTCCTTACCTTCCACTGCCTACTAAAGACAGATAGAAAGAACTTACGAGGACAAGTTCAGAGTTTATGGCGATATATCCTAATCAATTGTAAAAACTTGAATAAGTTTCTTAAAACATCTTTGGAGATTGTAGTTGTTTTATAAAATGAACTTTATGGATAACCTGAAAATTGATTATACAGAATTTGTAACAAAAGGAAAGCTACTAGCAATTGTTGCCAATTTATTATTTTGAATGCTATTTGTATTTAAAATATTTAGCAATTCAACATGTTGACTTTCTAGAAGATTTGAAGCACTTTAGGATAAATATTAGAAACTTTACTAATGATCATCTCATTCCAAGAATATGCTAGCACTTATACAAATGCATAAAGCATTCCTATGAGGCAATTACCAGTGGGAACAAGAATTATTTCCCTTCTTTTCAGCTGGTTAAAATGAAGCTTATAGATATTAAGCAATTTATGCAAACGATACAATGACTGTGATATAGTCAAAGCCAAGTGGAGAGCTGAAACAATTTTCTGGCCGAGCCAAGCCAATAAAAACAGTTAAGTGCCTCCCTCCTATCCGAATGCATTAGCAAGATCACTTTCTGTATTGATTAGATTTCCCAGATAATTGTTTTAATGCCCCTTTCTTGCCCAGGTCATCCTTCACCTGAACTACTATCAAAGCTCCTAAACCATCTGTGTAAGTTACTTTTTGGTGGTAGTGACAAATATCAGACAAAAGCATACCAAAGAAGACAGGATATTTTAGCTCACATGAAGATATGGTGGAGAATGTGCAGCATTTGTAAAGAGCTACAACTGAAGTGAAGGAACATGAAGCAAGTGATCACATTGTATCTACAGTCAAGAAGACAGAGGAATGTTTGTCTTTAGACAGCTTCCTTCTTTTTATTCAGTTATGGAATCCAGATCATGGAAATGGAATGTCTACACTCAGAATTTTCTGATAATACTTTCATAGAAATCTTAAGAGTTGAGTGTCCAAGATTATTTTAAATACACATTAAATTAACAACTGGGACTATAATGTCCGCCCCTTGTCAACGTGACACCCAAGTATATCACTTTTAAATCATAACTCTACACTATTGGTTTTCAAAGGGTAGTGGCCATCTCATTATGCAAAATGAATTCAGTCCAATTTTAAAAGTCACCACAGTATTTAACATTTAAAACACTATTTCAAAGTTCATTCTGTTCTGAGACTCAGGGAACCCTTCTAACTGTGAGTTCTTATAAAATTAAAAAAGACATATTACAATGGCACAGAATAAACATCCATGTTTGAAATGGTACAAAATGAGGACTTATCAGGACAGGCTTGGCCAAAGGAAGATTAAAAAGCAGCAGGACAGACACTCAGTCCTGGAGATCTGTGTCCATTATCTAGAATTTTTATAAAATTCAGTAGCCAGAGATATACCCTACCCATTAGCTTTTCAATGTATAGCACGTAGTTGCTCTCTCTTGGTCCAGATACACTGTGTTTCTAGCTTTCCTTGGTAGTTATCCCATGATCCTGGAGTCTGCCACATTCTGCTGTCCTTACTGCAATTAGGCTTCACCTTCACAGCTTCATAGAGTGTCCTCTTGGAAACTTCTAGAAAAAGTGACCCTGTCATATATCGATTGGCTTTATAGGCTCTCTGGAGCCTTAATACAAGCCCCTGGAGACATCCTCCTTCTTGCATTTTGCACGCCTGTAAAACTAGGAACGTAGGGGTGATGCTTTTAAGTTGCATTGCCAGATCGAGATGTAGTCTAGACCCTATCTAATGCACTTATAGTGAGTTCTGTTCATCTTGGCAGCTCAGCCTGAGAACATAATTCCCCAAGCAGTTCTGTTAGGACTAAGGCACAGGGAGACTGACCTCTACAGTAGAAGTTTCATTTTAGGTTCTCTCCTTTCACACAAATTTATATTTTCATAACCTGTAGCCTTCAACGAGTGGTGTAGCACCCCAAGGCAATTTCTAACGGACAAAGTGTCAAACACAAGACTTCTCTTTAATTGGTACCAATCTCTCTAAAAGTCATAGCTGCTTTTCTACACCTACCCTTTTAGCTTCTCTAAACTCAACTATGCTCCTTCCTTCATATTTTACTATTTTATCTTACTACAGCTTAGGACAGTGAGCAGTAACTATCCCACAGCCTTGATGTAATGCTGTCTTAAGATATCCTCTGCCAAAAAAGAACTTAGAAAAAGAGTTTTCTAAACTCTCTCCAGGGTTATTGGACTTTTCTACTCATCGATCCACACTATCCCATATTCATCCTACAAACCAGTTTCAAAAGAATAAGAACTGTATGGTCAGACTTATCAGAGTAGAATCCTGGATGCCTATACCATTTTTTCTGTGTTAATTATTCTGAGTGTTCTTGTGGTAAAAATCAAGGAGGGGTTTTGACTCACATGGTCAATGGTATAATCAAACTATATTGTGGAAGGTGGCCGTGAGGGTGACTCTAGGTATGGTGGGTAAGCTGAATATGAAGTATTTGATCACACTGAACCTATAGACAAAAGCATAGATAGTAACAGAGGCTGGTGTTTAACTTGGTTTCTTGATTTCATTTAATCTGTGTTCTTTCACTTTACACCGTGTTGGAATCCAGCTTATGTAGTCATTCTTGATACATTCAGAGTGGGTCTTTCCTTCTCAGTCAAAACTCTCTGGAAGCCAGGTGCGGAGGTGCATGCCTGGAAGTGCACGCCTGTAATTCCAGCACTCAGGGAGGCAGAGGCAGGCAGATTGCTGTTAGTTCGAGGCCAGCCTAGTCTACAAATCAAGTCCAGGACAGCCAAGGCTACACAGAGAAATCCTGTCTCAAAAGAACAAAAACAACAAAACAAAATAAAAACAAATAAAACAAAGAAACCCAAACAAAGTAAACCAAACTAACAAAATAACAAAATAACAAAAACCTTCCTAGAAAGCAATTCTATTGAATTGAAAACCAAGATTAACAATTATACCATCTGTTTCCCTTTTACCTCTTGAGTTCTTGCTCTGCTTTCTACCAAAATTAAAAGATTTGAATATACTATTTTTCCCTAACAAACCTATTATAAATCCATTTACTTTTCACAAACTGAACAGACATTAACCTGTTCACTGTGACCTTTACATATTCTATCACCTGTTCCATGTAGCCATATCTGTTTTGATACTCTCCATGTAGACTATGCAATATTTTCTTTTGTGTCTTTACTACTGTTTATTCAATAAAAAATGTTCTCTGTCAATATTTTACTAATTATTGTCATCCTCATCCATCTTCAAAAATCCAGCACAAATGGTGCCTCTTTTATTATATCTTTTAGACTTTTCGATCAGAAGGTAGAGTACACTTCACTAACCCACTTTGCTTAAATTTTTGAATACACCCATTTAACCCACAATGTTGTAATTTCTAGAGGACAAGACAGTTTTTAATTAATCGTCAGGTTCCACACACACCACAATGACTAGAATTCTGGAACTGGCATATATCTAGACACATAGGCAGGATCAAACATAAGCATAGTAGTTCAAGCCTCTGACGTCATTAGGTTCAACCCACTTTGGAATCTCAAAATTTTTTAGTGAACAAATATAGATTTATTTTTCTGTCTTACTTCTTGACATCCTCCCTGAAATTTATATAGTGAATTTTACAGTGTGTGCTCATTCCCACAGAAGTGATTTATTTACACAGTGTACATCCTTTTCATTCATTACATTTCTAGACTTAAAAAGAAGGAAGTTCAGAGGCACAGTAGAATATGGTACTTATAAGCTACTGTTAAAAAGCAGTTTACTAGTGGACCTGTGTCTGTGTGCACATTATTAAAATATTCTTTAATGTGACTAGAGCATTTTCAACAGCTGGCATATTCATCTGAAAAATAATTAGTTTTCAATAAAAGTTGCCTTTTATTACTCAGGAAAAGTTCTCTGGTGACTTTTAAGGATCTGCCAAGTAAAATTTCAAAATGAAAACAGAGTATCCATGATGGCTAGTGGCCAAGTGGAATGAAAGACAAACACACTAATTTGTGCCAAGTCCGAGACACACTGTGCAGAAGAAAAGTAGAAAAGTACCCACCTGGTTTTAATGTTGCACAACATGGCTCAGTGTCTCCTTTCCGCAGCCCTACAGAAGAGTTGGGGCCCATGGCCTACGGATTATAGTAGTTCTATTCCTCTAGCCTTATAGCCAGGAAATGAAAATTGATTCAGGAAACAACAGAGAATTCATTTATAAGTCAGTCTATCCATGGGAAGACTGACATCTAGGGAGTTGTTACATACTGTAAGAGAAATGCCCCAGGAGAGTAAGCTTGACGAGGCTGGGAGAATAGCTGTGTTTATAAGGATACCTATAATGATTCCTCCCCTTAGCTAGTGCTCTAGAGCCTGTGATTAACTATTTTAGCTATGAAGAATGGTTACTATGTCTTTGGCAGTTTATAGTTTAACAACTTCTTTCTTGTCTCAGTGGTCCTTCTAAAGTATACATCTACCAAAATAGCAATATCATCAATTCCCCCTCTAAATATATAAACCTCTTATGAAGGACTCTATTGATCTTCACACCAAAAATTGAGGAATACTTACAGCAGAAACATCACCCTTGTATAACTGGGCCTTTTTTAGAATTCTAGCAAATCATCAGCTAGATTTTCTCCAATGTCAGGAGCTTTTTTTCCGTGTTGAAGCAGGGGATAGGCCAAGAATTCAAAACTAACTCAGCATTGCAATGAGAAATGGAAAACAGTAGAGTGCCTTTCATATCTCTTCTCAAGGAAAGGCTGTACTGAAGACTCAACCAGTACTGCTTGAAGGGTCCTAACCATTAGAGATACTTTAGGCTTTCAAAGAGATGATGGGTGTCTTTCGGAGAGAATGCTTTCTTTGTGAGCTCTCACTATCATGACACTCCATACCTGGAAAGATTTCAGGTCATGTGCTGACATAAGACCAGAGCCTAAATTAACATCAAACACCACAATTAAGTACTCATACAGAAATGTAAAAAAGAAGCCAACTACCTTTCTAAGATAAATATTTATGATTTTATTGGGGCATATGAATTTAGAAAGAACAATAGATTTTTTTTCAGGCATCAATACACTCAGATCACATTGATCCTGCCATTACTTTTGCCTCTTTTCCATTAGTCTCTCTTCTACCATCAGATTGACTTTGTCTCATATTCCATGTAGAAGAGAAAATGTATGACAAAAGACATACAAATGTGGAAGTGCAATAAGTGAGTTATGTCAAGTAAAAAGAAATAGAAAGAAAATGGGGAAATGAATAAATGTACTGAAAATTCATCAGAGAATATTGTTAGAAAAGTTAAAATGTGCTTATAGAGCCACTATTAGTGAGTTAAGTATTTCTAGGGCAAGCACTTCATTTCTGCTTAACCATAAGATTGGATTTCAGTATTCACTTTTCATCCGTACTAAATAGAGATGAACATGTGGATAGACAGAACACAAAAATGATTAGGCCATGTGAGTTTACACTCCTCACAAACTCCTTGGATTGGCATCTGGACTGGCATCTCCTTTCCCTATCCTACATTTGAAGGATTTTCCAGGTACTAATGGACTCTTTGGTGGGCATAGATATATTGGTTTCTGTTGAGTCCTTCAGAAGAGACAACTGTCATCCATAGGATCAACAGTAGTAGCCAAGATGCTTTATCCTGACTCAAGTATCAGACATCTGGCCACCACACTCCATGTGACATTCCATTCTAGAGAACCAGAATGACTATAGTTTACTGTGGCTATTACCTAGGACTCAGCTACAAATAATAATATTAAAAAATTAAACAATTCACTACTGCTGTTGCCTTTCTGTCTTCCATTGCCATTCAACTTTACCTTCCAGCCTGATGTCAGTAGCTTTTTTACTTTTTTCACCATTGTTTGAATAAACTTTGTTCTCAAACTATATGATAAGGTCAGAAATTTTTTTTATATTCCTGGTTGCATACATTCCTAGAGTTTGAAGAATTGTACTCAAATCAATTTTTTAGATTTTAATAATGTATTTCATGTTTCTGTATCACTTTTGAAAACATGGGGTAGTAATATCTGTCAAAGCGTTTGGTCACTTAACCTAATACTTTCCCAGACTCTGTCATTGACTGGATGGATAAATAATATATACCATATATACACAACAGCAGAGATTGATATTTCGCCATTTTTCACAAAATGAATATAACTGGGGATAAAAATGCTAAGTGGAAAAAGATAGATTCAGAAATATAATCACTATCCTTTCCAACCATATGTTGGATCTGCATTTTTAAGAAATGAAAACAGAGGGAAGACTATTGGGAGGCAAGAAGGGAGCAGGTGCAGAAGAAAGGGAGAGAGGAGAGGATGTCAGGAAGGTTGAATACGATCAAAGCACACTGTGTTCCTATATGAAAAGTTATAATGCTAGTTTATATAATTAGTATACAATAATTATAAATCATAAAGAAAATATTGGGGTTAAAATTAATATTTATAATGCTACAATCTTTTAGATTCTGGGCTGGAGAGATGGCTCCCTGCATAAAATTACTTGAAGCCATGGTTGATGTCCTGAATTTGATCCCTAGATACCACATGGTAGATAGAGAGAGTTGCCTCCTGAAATTTGTCCTCTGGTCTCCACACATGAACTATGTCACACAAGTACCCAGTTCACAAGTATATGTACCAACAAATAAGTTAGAATAATACAAACATTAAATTTTACTGTTAGTCTTATAGTGATGATGCAGATACCCATGAATCACTGTGGGATGGTGTTTGCAAAGTCTGAATGCAGCAGACACTCAGCAAAAGGGAGCCATAGAGTATAGCTGACTATTAGACTTCAAATATGCGCTCTGGGACCATCTGTTAATAGAGCTTAACAATAGGAATATCCAATATCCAAAGTCTTCCACAGGACAGAAGTGATTATACTAACAGAAACACTTTCTTCAAATGATATACTACATGATGTTTGTGTATACATAGCTCAATGAAAATCACAAGCTTTGGCTATTTTCATTATCTTTTATTCATATTCCAGTTTGTATACTAGAAATTGGGTGTGAAAAAACTGGCAACTGTCTAGTGAGCTACTCCAGCTTTGAAATATGCTTGGCAATTAGCATGACTCTGCAGTTAACATGAGTAACATTGCTTCCTTCTCATGTTCAATGTCCCCAGCTAATGCCACCAAAAAACAAAGAAAGGAGGAGGCATTCACACTTAATTACAATTTTGGTTAAAGAACAATAAAGGACAGGTGACAAGCCCAGCTGGAAGGCCTCTTTTTCATTTTCCTGTGGCCACAAATCAGACATCTTGGGCTCACAGCAGGACAGGCTCCACTGGCAGTAATTGGCACCATCTGTAGCTGTCAGAGCACTGGCTGGCATTCCAGCATTTCATCTTTCTAGTCAAGGCATTCATCACTAGTCAAAAACTCAGCCAGCTGACACTGAAAGATGAACTTGCATTGATTTGCTTGGCTAAACTTGCCTGAGCTTTAGTTGCTACTGAGCATGCCTGCTAATAGCTATTTCCATTCAAGATATTAGAAATGAGGATTATGTACTGAATATAATCTCAATTATACTGAATGTACTTTCAATAATTATGGTGAATTAAAACACTCAAAGTAGTTTATATGAACCATATAGATTTCTGTCAAATGCTAATACATGGGTGATGCCATCAAGAACGCCCTCATCTTGCCTCCAAGGTATACTAGTTGACTCTCTTGCTAAAGGTTTTGTAGTAGGGAAAGGCAATATTCTCTCCATAATAGTTGTAAAAAGACATCAGAAGGTCTGTCATCTTTAAGAAAATTCTACAGTATGAGATTGGTCCACATAGACACTTTCTGCTTTCCAAGCCAAAACCACTTTTTCATTTTTCATCCTAGACCAGACTTAGAACTTAGTATAGCAGGTACAGAACGACATGAACCACAGTACTTCTCAAGTGTTCACCATATGGTTGAGTGGAAATTTTATATAATTCATATTTATGATGTTCTATGATACACAGCAGAGTAAATGTTTACTTGATGCTTTATATTCATGGAGCAAGGAAAGATGAACTCTTGTCTCAGACAGAAAGGGCATCAGGAAAGGGCATCAGAAAAGCCTTCTTGGATGATATAGAGATATAAAAATAGGCAAAGAAGGTTAAAAGAATTGAGAAGTGAAGGCGACATTAAGCTGAGAACCAGGGCATGGAAAAGCCTCAAGGTACAATACAGTCCAAGAAGGTTGAAGTACCACACATAGTAGTTTTGCATATGGCACACAAGCAAGCTCATAGTGAAAGGCTGCCTACCAAAGACACTAGGGAAAGAGTGTCTCTCTACTAACTCTATAAATACTGAATATTATTTTGTCACTAATAGACAGTCACTGATATAATATCAATAGAGGATTGCCAAATTCAGACTTGAAGCAGTATGGAAGATTATAAAAACCACTTAGAAATAACACTTACAAATTGGTAAAAATAAGTTAATAAAAATAAAAAACAATGTTTAAAAAAAGAAAGAAAGAACACTAACCATGTTCCAGACAGTAATCATTCAGGGAGACTACATTTTAACAAGTCATATTATTTGATCAAAGTGATTGCTAGCAAGTTGCTAAGAACATATCTGGAAGGTGAAAAGAGGTAGAAATTTAATAAAGGTACTAGGATGGGTTCTTAATAGGCAGAAAGGAGGAGTCATGTGCCAGAAGAAAAATAACACAGAAAACAAAATAAATAAACTAAACAGGAAGACTGGGCACATATTATATAGACTACATTCCAAGAAAGTTCTCCCACCATGATCATGAGGACAAAGCAGCACTGTTAAACAATATTTTCTTATTCCCTGTATATAATCTTTTCCCTCTAAATCTCAATTTGCTTGATCTTCCTGACTTAATAGATCTGTTTTCTCTTCACCCTACTCATGCCAGAACAAGATGAGAGTATCACTTATAGAAGAACAATAAAAGATACTTGTGGTTGTGCCAGGATTAACTTTGTCCTCCATCTCTAGTATTTGTAGATATGACCTTCTGTTGGAATATGTTAACAAAATTAAGATTCAGTTGACATATCCAGACTTTCAACGTATCAAAAGGTAAGTAGTAGGAACAAAGAGGTAGAAAGGCAGCTGGGGTAGGCTGGTTTCTGAATCCAATATGACTAATGGTTTTAAAATAAAAGAGAAATCTAGACCCAGGTGTGCAGAGAAGATGATGGAAATCAAGGCTGACATGTCTTTCTTAGCTGCAAGCCAAAGAACATCGTGAGCTCCAAAAATCTGCAGGAAATAAGGAAGAACACTCCTCTAAGAGTTTCAAAGGGATTATAGCTCTTTCATCGTATGAATTTTTAAACTCAAGATTTCAAAACTGGCATAATTTTCTCTTCTCTGACCATTTTGTTTATGGTGCATTTTTTTTTATTTCAGCCTTGAAAACTTATAAATTAAAACCTTAAAAAAGCCCCATCCTCTGTGAAGAGTCATTCAAGTCTCTTCAAGCCCAAGATTTTTTCTCTTGACAAGTCATAAATTAAAATAATCCTTTGCCTCCTTCTATTTCTGATCTTGCATGAATGCTGTCATTGTAATGGCAGACTGATACACATAATATGTCTAAGACAATCTTAATAACTACCCCCAATCGTCAAGTGATTCCATATACTAAACAGTTCAAAGATATTATTTTTGGAACTCACAAATGTTTTTAAATGTATTTGGTTTATTTAGTATTCAAGATGACAGTGAATCAGTGCATAGTATTAACAGCATGATAAAGGTAAGGAAGCTGAATTCTAGATAACGGCTTTCCGTAATACAACATATATAATAATTATTAAAGCCAGTAGTGTCCAACTCCAAACCTGTGCTCTTCACAGCTATGGTAAAGACACTATTTGTTCAAACCAATTTTTTTCTTGACAGTTGCCCAATTATGTTCAGAGTTATGCTACTTCTTTTGGATACTTTGGTTCAGACTTTAGAATATCTTGTTCTCACTGAGAAATATACTCTCAGAAGCTAATTGTCCTCTACATGGTCAGATGAAATTTATATACAGATGTTTTAAGTCACAATGTGAAGAGGCAGTTGGTCAGACACAGTTTGGAATCATTTTAGCTTCTGGATGCAATGAAAGAATCCTATAATGCAGGTGGAAATGAACAATTTATTGGTTAATGAGTAGGTAATTGCATAGATACCTTGTTCTTTTTCAGCTTATGTGAAAACAAATAAAAATAATTATACTAGACACAGTTAAAAAAATAATGAAACCCCAGTACTTGTCTTGGAAAGCAAAGCAAGTGATAAATGACAAGTCTCACTTATATTTTCACTCTCTTGACAATGTAAATAAGATGTTCTTCTGTGAATGAAGCTGTGGGAGTCAGAATAGTATGGCAAATATCTGTTTATACAGTTATAATGAATATATTATTAACAAATATGTTTCCATCATCATTTAGGGAGTAATTGATGACAACATTAATATTTAATTTTGTACATGAGATGAAAATCATGAGGAAATAATAAATGAACTGCTTTATCTACTACTGTTATCTTTGGTACTCATGAAAACATTCATAAAATAATAATAATAAATATGTATAAGCCCAAAGGGCAAAAATCAAGAAACACTTGAGAAGATTTACAGATAGAAGGTTGAATACATGTATGTGAATATAGATGGGTAGATGACTGAGAGATAGAGGAAGGGGGATGGGGAAAGTAAAAGATAATAAGAGAGAAAGAGGAAAAGAAACTGAGGAAAGGAAGAAAAAGGGAGAGAGGAAAAGGGGGACAAGTCACGTGTGTGTGTGTGTGTGTGTGTGTGTGTGTTAGAGAGAGAGGGCAAGAGAGAGGGAAAGGAGGAAGGGGAGGGAGAAGAGAAGAAGAGGAGAGGGAGAGGAAGAGGGAGAGGAAGAGGGAGAGAGTCCACATGTGTAATGGCTTAAACGTTCCCTGGAAACTGGTGCTATATTTTGTCCAGCCCCAATCTCCTCCCATCCAAAATTGGAAAATAAAATTCTTTCATTTAGACCCAACAAGATAGGAAGGATGTTTACTTCAAGTTTGACAAATGCAAATAGCCAAATCACTATGAATGTAACATTTATATAACTCAGGATTGTCTCATGGTTCTTCCAGCTGTATGCAGTTTGTTTTATTCATATGTAATAAAATAAATGTAAATGTTAAAAAATGAAACAATGTTTCTTATGCTGCTATAATACTACTATCATTACAATATACTTATAACCAATAAAATAAAATAAAATTCTTCCAAAGGAGGAGTCAGCAACCACTTCATCTAAGAGAGTTACTGTATTTGAATTGTCTTGCGCCCATATTTATAGGCTCCTGCATACTTGTAGGCAAGTGCCTCTTATTGTGGCTATCTTTAGTTCTCATGTATCAGTAAGCTAAATGTTGATAATAAGCTTTATCTTACGGAGTGGTTTTAGGATCAAATCAAAATTTAAAATTTCCAAACTCAGAAATAAAAGCACTAATATCAAGGCTTACCCACTTATCTACTCTTTAAATATTCATGGGCTCAAGAGTAGAGTGAGCCTGAATCATTGTGTTGGGTTTTAATGTAATTCTTAGCTTCTTTATTATTACCAGTTAGATGCTGTACAAAAATAACAGAGACAGTTTGCTGCCTGAGCAGTCACTCCAAATTCTCTATAACATTGGAGCATCATCTTCAGCCTTCTGGCCCAACATATCTGACAGACATATTTGTGAGGCAGGAACTATTAAAAACTACCTTATCCTGTCACGGCAGAGTTTCGCAGTTGACTCTGCCTGCATCCAAGTTTGCCCATTTTGGGGCAGAATTCTGTCTGTGGCTGAAATAAAGACATTTTACCCAGCTGCTGGTTTGCCACATTTGAAGCTATCTCCATAATGAGGCTCATTGATTCTCATGATCTTTGAGGTAGGCCAGGTGTTGTCAGGAGTTAACCTGTCTTATTGTCAAAGAATCTTTAAAATAAGAAAAACAAATTTAAGTGCCATATTCTGTAAGTCTCTGATGTTTTTGAAGACCTCATCTATCTATAGAATCATATCTATCTGTTAAACCTAAGATGTATGTTCTTGTGGTAAAGATTGACTAGTAATTGACATTACCATGATTTGATTAACTAACAATTAACTTGTATTACTTAATTATCCTAAGCAACCTGCAATAGCACTTGCAAAGTATTGGAAGTAAACCTTGTATTATAATTGAGTCATATGAGTACAATAATTCATATTAGAGTAGAAATATATACAATTTAAGGTTGTTCTTGTCAGCTTTTCAATTACTTCTCCTTGTTGGGACTGCATTGCCAGACCAAAGGGGAAGAGGAGTTGCTCAATACTGATCCAACTTGATGATCTGGGTTGACTAGGAAAGGAGGATCTACTTTTTCTAAGGAGTAGGGGAGAGGAATAGGAGAGAGGGAGAGAGAGTGAAACTGGGAGGTGAGGAGGGATGGGACTATGAGAAGGATGTAAAGTGAATAAATAAATAAATAAGAAAAATAATAAAAACTGTTGGTTCACTATACCCTTCTTCAACATCCTCTAACTCACTCGAAGTTTAGACTCATCAGAGCAAATGACCACAGAATGAAATAACTTAAACAGTAATTCAAAATAAATCTTTCTTCATGTTGAAAAGTGTTAAGGTATTTGTCAAAGCAATATAAAGAGACAGCATACTTAGTATATGAAAATCTTTAACTGTTCTAAAGAACTCATGAAACTAGACATAAACAAGTTAAATAACAACAACAAAAAATGAGTACAGAGCTAAACAAAAAACTTCAACAGAAGAATCTCTAATGGTGAAGAAGCACTTAAGGAAACGCTCAATGTCCTCAGTCATCAGGGAAATGCAAATCAAAACAACTCTGAGATTCCATCTTACACCCATCAGAATAGCTAAGATCAAAAACTCAAGTGACAGCTAGTTCTGGCAAGGATGTAGAGAAAGGAGAAACTCCTCCATTGGTGATGTGAGTGCAAACTTGTACAACCACTGTGGAAGTAAATCTGGAGGTTTCTCAGCAAGTTGGGAGTAAATCCACCTCAAGACACAGCTATATCACTCTTGCGCATATACCCAAAAGAGGCTCCGCTATACCTACCACAAGAACATTTGCTCAATTATGTTCATAGCAGCTTTATTCATAATAGCCAGAAACTGGAAAAGACCTAGGTGTCCCTCAAGTAAAGAATGGGTAAAGAAGCTGTAGCACATTTACACAATGGAATACTACTCAGCTATTAAAAACAATGACATCATGAGATGTGTGGGCAAATGGATGGAACTAGAAGAAAATCATCTTGTGTGAGGTAACCCAGACACAGAAAGACACTCATGGCATGTACTTAATTATAAGTGGATGGATATTAGCTGTAATGTACATGATAACTAAGCTACAATCCACAGACCCAAAAAAGTTAAGTAGCAAGGAGGGCTCAAGGGGAGATGCTTGAATCTCACTCAGAAAGGAAAATAGAGTAGACATCATGGATGGATACAAAGGGACTATATCTGGGAAGGGACGGGGATAGAAATGAGGGGTAGGTGGAAAGAAGATGGAGGAACAGAGTGCTTGGAAAGAAATTGGAATGGTAAGGGAGGGGATATTTGGGACTAGCTAGAAATGTGGGGAAATGGAAAATCCCAGGAATGTATGAGGATGACCTTAGATAAGACTATTAGCAGTGGGCGATATGAACCATGAGCCAGCCATCTCCTTTAAACTGGCAAGACCTCCAATAGAGAAATTGGAAAACCAAATCAGTCACAAAACCATTGATTGATAATTTTTCCTGTGTACGAGATGTGCTTGGGTAAATATGGAACAGAAATTGAGGCAGTAGCCAACCAATGACTGGTCCAGCTTAAGACCCATGCCATGAGATGGAGCCCAGCCCTAACACTACTAATGATGTTCTGCTATGCTATACACAGGAGTCTAGCATAACTGTCATCAGAGAGGCTTCTTCCAGCAACTTATGGAAACAGATGCAGAGACCCACAGACAAACATTAGGGTGAGCCTGGTGAATCCTGATGAAGAGATGGAGGAAGGATTATAGGAGCCAGAGGGGTCAACAACACCACAAGAAAACCTACAGAATCAACTAACCTGGGTTCATATCGATGTTTCTGTTTCTGGCACCAACTTTTCCCCCTACCAATCTACTACTCCGCTTCATTTTCACTTCTGTTTGATAAACAATGACCCTATGTCCATTTCATGCCTGAGAATTACCTAAGATAGCTCCTCATAATTATTTTCTTGAATACGATCAGAGTTATATTTCTAAAATCTATCATTGTTCCCAAATACATGTATCATTTAAGAAAAAGTGAATCAGAAAGAAGGATATGATCTCTTTCAAAATATAATTTTTCAAAATAATTTTTTTTGTTTTTGTTTTTGTTTTTTTTCAAAATATAGTTTTATTAGTATGTTTGTTTTTAAAATGTATGATAACATAGAAACTTATTAAAATGGCATTGCATTTAAATAAGTGGGAAATTTAATCTATTTCATTGATGCTGTAGAAAAGCGACAGTGACTCTTTATACAACAGAAGGTATCACTGAAAAAAAATAACACACACACACATACACACACACAGTATTAAAATGCCATAGAGGGTGCAACATTTAAAGGAGTCTTGTAACCAAGGGAGGAAAAGATAGTCTATGGTTCAGTTCTTAGACTTAGGGAGTATATAAAACATCCTTCTTTTGATCACCACTATCTGGAATGACCATATCTTGCATGTTCAACTCAGGTGGCTACTTTCTCAATCACATCCTTTTTCCCACCTACCTCCACTGTATACTTCAATTTCCTTTAGGTTTCTCTAGCTTTCATAATTGAGGTAATAGTAACCATTTTAAGCTGTATAATTTAGTACTATGAAGCACATCCACATTATTGTGTTACCATCACCACTGTCTCATTCCAAAACTTTCTCCTTACCTCAAAAGGAGACCCCATCATAGTAAGAGGTCAATCATTATTTCTCTTCCATAACCCTTAGCAACTAGTAGATTCTTCTGATTATTTTTTGGGATATGCCTGGTTTTGATCATATCATATCAGTGGAATGATAAGATATATTACCTTTCATTGTGACCTTCAACCTAGACCCCTACCAACAGGAGTATATACATTTTATTATGTATTATTATTTCATTCAAATTTTGTGATGTGTAATTGAGGTGTTGCCACTTCTTGGATGTTATATATAATTATTTCATGCAACAAAAGGGACTATATGGCAATTACTTTCAGTTTCCTTGTACAAGGGGTCAAATTATCAAGTCTTGTGATATTTTGCATTTAATTTTTGTGGAACTTTTTTCTCATTTTTTTTGTTTATTATAAATTTTGTACTATGTCTATTGTTTAATTTTTGCCTTATTGTTTCTTCCCCCTTTAAAATACTATGTCCAAGTAATAAGGACAATAACCTAGTATTTTTCCCTTTGCTTAGTTTTTTTCTTATATGAATCTTCAAGGTAAGGTATAAGTAGTGCCTAGCACATGGGAGTAGCCAAGAGCTATGTATGAATCACAGCATAAAAGAGAATGCAGGAGAAATTTTGAGGAGAGTTGGCTATTTCTAAATATTTGAGGAAATTTTTCTTGCATTTTGAAAAAGCCAGCCACAGTGACTCCCAAGAGGACATGGCTATCACCCTGCATGCCATGACCAAATATATATATGGGCAATAAAGGCAGGATTGGAGGCACATCCTCTACTCAAAGGCCAACTCTGTGATCAGGAATAAGAATATAAGGAAGTAAAGGAGTTCATCCTACACTGGCTATGACTTTGCATAGGAAGACATTTTGTTTCATATTCAAGGTGCTGCTTTGTAGACTTCTCTGGAGACACTGTGAGTAACATTGAGATACACTCATGGCAGTACTGTAACCAGGAGCCAATATCTGGGAGCAAATATTAGTGTACATCAGTGTAGGGTTGATTTGGTAATTGGTACATTATGATTACAAGGGATTGTGTTTAATTGTTCAGAGGCTTTATAGCAAGAATACTGTAATACATAGTTAATTGAAAAAGGCACTTCCTGCAGTTTAATATGGATATAGGACTATTTATGTAAGTAATATGGGCAAAGCAAAACAGCATAACATGGTTTCATTATGGATTTACACATGCATGGAAGTAGATGAAGGAGAGAGAGAGAAAAAGAAATGCTTATCTTGAAGACATCAAATTCAATGCAACTTTTAACCTACAAAAGCAGAAAAGACAAAAACTTCAGGCAGATATAAAAAGGAAAGGACTCTGAGGCTTATCTAAGTGTCTGAGTTTAAGAATAGTGTCTTCCTGTGTTTCTTATATAATCAAACCAGCTTCAAAGTTATGAGATAATCATTTCTTTGGGGGAAATTGGGAAAGATGATCACAGTTAAATGTTTGGTCTCTAAAGAGAGTGCAAAACACTTGCTTTCACGTTCAACTTTGTTAGAATTTCTCACCATCTCACCCTAGCATTTGCTGTTGTTCCCAGGAATCAAGTTGTAAAATGTTTTTTTCCACTGAAGGATCTGTCAGAGGGGCATTTTCCTAAATTCGTCTGATCATAACAGTATTAAACAATAATCAAGGAGACAGAATGAAACATGGTAAGGACACACATTTCTTATCTCATTTTGTGGTATCCTTTATTTGCCATCTCTGAGCGTCATTTATAAAACAGGAATAGTGAGCAATGTCTTGTGGATTCCGCGGGCAAGCTTAGTAACAATGAGCTTCACCTGAAAAGCAAAGGCTGCATGTTGCATAACATATTCATACTCCATATAACAAATGAAAATCATGCAATATCTAAGATGAAATCCACTCATAGTCAACTTCTGAGTTAAAACAGAAATGCTAGGATGGTGGTTTGTGGTGTGTGTGTGTGTGTGTGTTGTGGTGTGTGTGTGGTGTGTGTGTGTGTGTGTATGTTATCTACACAATGAACTCTTAAATCAATGATGTACTGAAATTTTAGGTCTTTTTTTGGTAGGGAGCTGTATAGTACAATTTCATGACTAGGCTATTGACCATTTCATTCATCCATATTGATTCCTGAAGTCTATACTGAGGATACTGTTGACCACAGTTAAGACCTCACAGTTCCTTTGAGTTCCTCCAGTGAGCATATGTACAGACTGCTGATTCTCAGTAACCTTGTATTGCAGCCATAACATATCGCAGTTCATTTTTAAGATGCCAAATGATTTCCACATACATGTATCTTGTGTCACTGACTCTGATAGGATATAACTGATGGAAATGTTTTTGAACTAAAGCCATATCATAGTTTCACATTGACTTTCCGAGTTTACTATCTTAAATATTAGATAAAATCAACTAAATTCATTAAATAGATAGGAAATAATGTGAATGAGATAGATGTCTGGGTCAAAAGTATGTTTTTCAGGTTTAGAGGATAATTAATTATGTATAAAGACACATACATGGGGTCTTCTCAAAAATAGTGACTCATGTATTTTATCGTCTCTGTAGTATGACAATTACTTGTCTTTTCAATACAAAGATAACAAACATATGAACAAATACAGCTAAATATACCACAGAAATAAAATGTTCCCACAGATATTTACTAAGTCTAGCATGATTTAGGGGACTTAAGTCACACAGCGGGATATGTTTTTGTCACTGCAGCAAGCAAATTAGGAACATCTTCACCCAACTGAAGTTGTTTCAGCTGTACTATTACCTGGATGACAATTAATGACAATAGCATCAATTGAAGTTTTCCTCATTTAAAACATGCTTCTTGGTATCTGATCATCATGAGATTCACTTCTTTGCATTTTCATACTATGAAAACAATCATTATTACAGAGATTTTTAAGCAGACCAAGACCAATGAACATTTAAAGTCCCTTAAGACATAAAATGCCCCTTTTCTTAAGTTGCTGAGGAGTCCAATTTGTCAATCCTCTCCCTACGGTCTTCTCAGGCTCCTCGATTTCTAACATGACTACTTCAAATTGATTTTTGACTCAAATCAATATCTTGGCAGCTACTTCAAGTGTATCCTTGTCAATGAGGAGAGAGGATACCTGAAATGCCTATAACCCAGCCGACTGCAAGTGGTTTTAAAATATGATATATTATTGGAAGTTTTGCATGTTTAGTAAAGTAGGAAGAACTTGAAATTATATAACGGAAATGTTTCTTATGAAATTTATTCTTAATTACTTAAGTATTTCAAGGCCAGACTAAGTATTTCCCCTGCTGAAGGTGCTACTACTACAACATGTAAATGTTATGAACTCCCATGTCTATGTCAAGGAAAATGACTAACCATAATCCAATTTTGTAAGCACTGAAAGACCACAGAAGAGGACCTTGTCAATGCTGTTGAAAACCCTCCAGTTGTTACTCAGTGTAAGATCCAAGGCTCTTGCAACTGGTGTGCAAGGTGTTCCTGACCCACTCTACCTATTCCAAACTAAACTAAGCTTTGTTCTCCTGCCTCATCTGCAGCTGTTGCCCTACTTTCTGTTACCCTCCTTCTGAAATACCTGATGTTTTTGAAATTCTTTGTATTTACTATCATCCTTAGCTGAGAGGCTGTCCCTCACATGGTACCTGGCTTGCTTCTTTACCTTGATGTTTCTCTTTAAAAGGTATTTCTGTGTAGCCTCTCTTACAAGAAACTGAGCTCTTGTATAGAATTATCTCATTGTCAACCCCACAAAGAAAGAAAATGAACCCTTATGCAATGCCTGGAACTATCACTGTCTTTTATAGCACTGATCATTACAATACATATATTTTACATGTTTGCATTGTTACATATCTACAATTTCTACCAATGATTATGGAAGATGGGATTTTTTTTTGTATTTTATTCAGTTATATACACCTAATGGTTACCAAAAAAGACTATGACTACTTATTGTGTACAAATAGGAAAATATAATTCTTTAAGTGGGGGACTTATGGTTAGAATTATTTAAAACTAGTAGCTGATATTTCTTTATTTTTAATTGCCTCTTCCATTCTGACCACTGTTCATCTTTCACAGAAGAGTTCTAAACCAAAGGAGTGTCTAGAAGGAGGAACAGAAACAACGTGTCATTTCAAGATCCCTCTATTGTCCTTGGAAAAGGGTTATCTTCTTCAGTATCATAAGGGTAGTAAATTCTAGATTTGAAGAAAATATACATGATGTCATACCTTGAAATAAGTGTTTGGAAAGGAAGCTTATGTTTAAATATAATTGCCTGGGCCTCGTATCTCTAATCTGGTATGAAATGGTATATCTAAATTATCAGGTCTCTTATTGACAAACATGAACTCTGCATTTCCAAGTCATAGTGTTGCATCTTAGGGTACGTTTGACAATGGTTAGAATAAAATCTCTGGTAAAATAAGTTAAGGTCACTCTTTTAAATAAGGATGGAGGCAAGCGTGATTGACTTTCTGAAACCATTATTTTTCATATCTGTATAATCTAATGGGATATCAGCAAGGAGATAGTTCTTACTAAAGCCAAGAGAATGTAGCTCAGTGCACAGATGGATGGATAGTCACCACCATCACTGCCACAGCAATCTGAAAGTATGTACGATATTGAAGAAGGATATAAAGACACATACTTAACCAAACGTGGTCATCCCTTGAATAAATGCTTGGAAACGTTCTCACAAGGTGACATAGAACTCATTTCTCTTTCAAGCGGCGTGTTTTAAATGATATAAATGGGCCCTACTTCATGTTACATTTTAGGTAGTAGTAATGCCTCAGTACAGTTTGATGGAGTGCTTCTACTTAAAGTTATTAATTGGGATAATAGTTTGAAACAATAAAAGGGATATATTGGATTAAAGGCAAAGTTGAACAATATTGTCTTCATTAATGTAAAATCTTCCAGGTTTTCTAATATAGTCTCCAAAGAGAATAGGAGAAATGCCTCAATTTTCACCAAACTTTTATAGTTTTATAGCAGCCCTAGATATGCATGAAATTCAGAATACATTTACTTGAAAATCATTATATGAAACATTTATCCCATGAATAAATTAGAGACTCTGAAATACAGTGCAATAAAACATTTGCTGCTAGGAAAAAAATTTTATGGGTGAAATAATGTGAAAATTAGTAGCATCAAACATGATTCCCCTTAACCCAGACTAGTTCTACACACAATTATTTTGACATGATCTGTCATACATAATAATGTAGCTTTTCAAATAATGCTACCAAAAGGGGTTGTAACAATTCTTATCAGAATTTCAACATACATGATGAATCACTGGCTAAGAAACATGTCAGTGTATCCATCTATTCTAGAAAACGATTTTCCCAGAGCTCAGTTGTATTGAATAATTTGTCCTGTCTTAAATTAGCTATGATATACTCGCGCAAGAAAATAAAACCATTATTTATAGGGAAACATCTTCATCTCTTGTTTACTCAATTGCACTTGACTATGTTGTCTATACTCAGCAAATGAAGCATTTCAGTGATAATATTTGACTATGACTGACTCATTCACACACATCATAATGCTGGTAATTTCATCAGGTGCAATTCATTATAGAAAGAAGAGATTTTTAAACAATTGAACATCATATAAAAATGGCAGTCGATATGTGAAGTACTAAAATGAGCATTATTCTTATTTTCAAAACATATCATTATTATAGGCCATCCAGTCAATTGACCTGAAGCCAAGGCCCAACCTTATCATGTGGAACTGTTATAATTTTGCATATGCAAATATGTGAGAATTGCCTCCAAGGGAAATGACATAAACCTAGAACAAATAAAAGAGTTGTTTAGATTTAATTATGCAGGAAAGAATAAACCCACTGTGCAAATGATCCATGAGTAGATAAAATACTACCACCATCCAATTTTTGAAAAAAAAAATCAAGATGGATTTTATTTCTCAAAACATGAGATTACAGAGTTTTTATTTTGAAGTGAGAGAAAAATTTTGTAAATAGATAAAGATGATGGTTTGCAACACTGTATATTATTTTATACCATTGAATTGTACACTAAACACAGTTAAAACATTAAATTTTGTGGAGGACTTTTGAGCTAAGAAAACACCTGTGCTATTTATAAAATCCTAAGAATTTTACGACTTTATTAATTAAAATGATAAAACCATTCATAAATTATATGTTTCCATTTGTCTAAGGTAGGAGGTACAACACAAAGCCCAAAAGTTATAAATTGTTCCCAGATCGATATTGCCAACAGGATGGATGGAAACTGCTATCAAGGGAAGCTGAGAGGTAGAGTATAGGGAATCATTTTGGAAAATTCCTTTTATTGCGGCACACGTTTAAAAGTCTTATTTGTCTTCAGTTCTGTTGTGACATTATTTTATTGCAAGTTAGCAATACAATGAGGATAACGTAATTGTGTTATATACAAGTCAAAAGTCTTGTTTCTAATTGGAATCTTTCTTTTACAAATTGTGAGTGTTTGAGGGCTGAGAGATGGTTCAGTGGTTAAGAGCACTGACTGCTTTTCCAGAGAAACCAGGTTCAATTCCCAGAAGCCATATAGCAGCTCACAACCATCTGTAACTCCATTTCCAGAAGATCCAATGCCCTCTTCTGAGCCTTACAGGCAACAAGAATGTATGTGGTGAACAGACACACATACAAATTAATGAAATATAAATTGCTTTTCTGGTGTGCCTTATGAAGATTTTAGTGGAATTGAATGAATTACAAGATATGATAAATTAAGAAAACTTATTTAAGATTAGGTGTATGATATACAAAGATATATTTAGATCACCACTTATGGTCATGAACAATGATCCTAGAATAGTTATGGATGATTAAAATTGAAAGAATCTCAGTTGACAGACTTGACAATGAAAATCTAATTAAGTTGTCCAAGGCCGATCATGTTTCATTTTAAAGACTGATTTAATTTTTCACTCAGTTGTTTCCCTGGATGTATTTCTGTGTACCACGTGTGCTTCTGGTCTCCATGGAAGTCAGAAGAGGGCATAGGATTCCGTGGAACTGGAGGTGTGGATGATTATGATCCAGCCACCATATGGATGCAAGGAAATGAGCAGGAGTTCCCTGAACAGCAACAAGTGTTGTTAACTGTAGTGCCAACTCTTCAGCACAGGGTTTCCTTTGCTGTTTTACAGGCCAGACAAGTGAAGTAAGATAGATAATGACAATTTCTGAAATCAGAGAATATGCAAAATGTGGAATGAGTGGAAAAAGATTTCTCATTCTATAACAACACACGTGTATGTGTGTGTGTGTGTGTGTGTGTGTGTGTGTGTGTTATTTCAATTTCACTAACAAAGACATTTTAAAGGGGGATTTCTTGAGTACATACTTTTAATATTTATAGAATGAAAATGTGCTAGGCACTATTCAAATGGTTTAATATTATTGAATTATATAATTTTAATCTTTATATCATGATACCAGGAAGCACACAAAATTATTGTACGTAGGTGCTACATAATATATTGAAGTTTTTCCCCTAGGTTGATGCTAACAATAAAGAAACAAGTTCATGATTTCATGAGTATGCATTTCTTTAGCGCCAATCACCAAGGGCATGTACAAGGCATGTTTTAAAAGTAATCATTCTCATCTTATACTTTATATTCAGGTTCCAAATAGTCAGCAAGACAGTTGTTGCATCTAGCTTATTTGGTTAAGAAAGCTACTCTATACAAAAGATGATTATTGTACTAGTTAAATAAGTAAGTTGAATCAAAAAATCTGGTCTAAAGTAGCCCATTTGAATCACATTACCTTTTATTTCTTGAATGGTCTGTGTTAGGAACTTTTCAGTTTAGCATTTCCCTGAATGGTTGTTTCCAGTTCTGCAATTGTATCTTCAAGTTCCGATATTCATTCTTCCATTTCTTGCAATCTGTTAGATAAGGCCACCTCTGAGATGCTTGCTTTCTTCTTTGCAGACTCTTGATAACGTTTTTCTTCTGTGTGTTCCTGAATCATAGCTTCCATTTTTATCTTCATGTCTTGGACTGTTTTAATGATTTCCATCATCTGGTTATTTATATTTTTCTGAAATTCTTCAAGTGCCTCTTTATATGACTCTTTGAACTCTTCAGACCTCTTGTTTGCCTCCTCCTGCATTTCTTTACAGATTTTATTTGTTTCTTCCATTATCATCTTCTTTTCTAAGGACTTGAGGTCATTTTCTTGCCTATCCATTGCTGTTAGGTTCTCTAGGGTGTTTTCATTGGGATTGTTGGGATCCGGAGATGCCAAATTGTTTTGGTTTTTGTTAGTGTTCTTTCACTGTCCTCTTGTCATTTTGATGGCTCTGATGTTGGAAGGTATTTTGTATTGACCTTCGCTGGTTGAGAGTGGTTAATTGATGACTGATTATAGGTCAGGTGCTCTTGCCTGTGGGGATCAGGGAGTATTTCCGTGGAACAGGTAGGTGATCCGGTTTCACTCCTGGTGATTTGCCTCTGCACCTTTGGCTCCAGGCTGAGTCAGCCAGAGTAGATATCTGATTGGACTTTACTGCTGTAATTCAGAACAGCAGTTTTGGGACCTAGAATAAGGTCCGCACACAAACGTTCTGGTTGTGTAAGTTGATCCCAGCTGCCTATCATTCCTGTGGCTTTGTAGTCCACACCCCAGGTAGTTCAGATCATCTGGGGGTGTAGCTGTCTTTTAGCTCTGTCTCTATACTCTGTAGCGGTGTCCAACCTCCCCCAGAACTATTTGCCTGGAGGGACCAAGGTCGCTCTTGGTCAGCAATTAGACACTGCGAGCAAGACCCACGGTTGGTCTCCTGATAATGTGAGAGTACCTGCCTTGTTGGGGCCAGGAGCCTCAGCTAGGCTCTCTTGTTCGGGAAGTGCAGGGCGAGAGCCTTGTAGCTGGTAGGTTAAGGAGCTTAGGGTTGCAGAGCTCTGGCAGTTGCCCTAGGAACCAGATCTTCCCGCTGGGCTATGGCACTCCTCTAATGCTCTAGGTCAGCAATTAGACACTGCAAACACGACCCACCCACGTCTCCCAGGTCTCATCTCACAATAATCTCCCTGCCTTGCTCAGGGCCTGGTTTCACCTTCTGACCAAAGTAATTGTAAGATTTTCATTTATGTTGTAAGAATAAGGGCAAAGTAATGTACTAGAGAATTTTTCTGGTTGTTACCTAAGAATTTCAACTCACATTAGTTCATCAAAGAATATGAGAAAACAGGCATTACTTGTAAACTTTAACTTTCACCTACACTACAATGTAATTTATTGTCTCTAATGGAGGGATTATGACAAATATTTTCAGTTTATACACTTTTTATTACAAAAAAAATGTTATAGGATTGTTAAAATACCTTTATGCACTTTTGAGCTCCATCCACATAAATTTACAAATGATATAATTTTTACTAGCTCAAGATTTTTCAAAAAGATCTAACTGGCAGACTATTTTGTACAAAGGTTTAGGTCATCATTAAACAGATAAACACAAAGTTTCAAATACAGAGTGGTAACAATGATAAGCCAAGAATTATATTTTAAAATTGAACATCCTATTAGGACTCTAGATGAGAGAAGCATGGGAGAATAGCAAAGTAGAAGGATCCAGAGGGTCCTAGAAACCTACAAGAAGAACATTATGATAGGCAGATTTGGGCCCAGGGGTCCCGATCAAACTATGGCACCAGCCAAGGACAATACAGGCGGTAAACTTCAAACCCCTACCCAGATCTAGCCAACGGTCAGAACATTCTCCACAGTTGAATGGAGAGTGGGGTCTGACTCTCACACAAACCCTGGTGCCCCATATTTGACCATGTTCCCTAGATGGGGAGGCCTGGTGGCACTCAGAGGAAGGATAGCAGGCTACCAAGAAGAGACTTGATACCCTATGAGCATATACAGAGGGAGGTAATCCCCCTCAGGAACAGTCATAGGGGAGGGGAGTAGGGAGAAAGCAGGAGGGAGGGAGGACTGGGCAGATACAAGGGATGGGATAATCATTGAGATGTAACAAGAATAAATTAATAAAAAATTTTTAAAAAAGAAAAAATATTTAAGATACTGCAGTGTAAGTCCAATTGTATGGTTTTTTTTTTTTATTTTTGTTCTTTGTTGGTACTTATTTTATCCTTAAAATATTTTTAAATTCTTCCCCTCTGATGTTGCCAACATTAACTATTAAGGGATCAATTTCTGTATTGTATGTACCTGTAGAATAAGTGATAGGCATAACAACATTTTAATATTGACATTAGATCAAGAGTAAAACACCAAAATACATATAGATGCCAAACAGAAAACTTGACTAAATGGATAGCACAAAGGAAAAGAGTTTGGAAACTGAGTATATTTGAGATCATGTGTCACAAAGAACCACACATACACAAGATGAAGTAAAGCATATAAAATGATATAGTACAGTTTTGGCCTAGAAGAGTTATGTAAATCACCTTTCTGCCACCAAATGAAAGCAGGGAAAAGAAATCCAAGAAGTATGGCTCAAAAGTAGAACGCTTGACTGCAAAGTTCTGATTTCAATACTCATCACATTACAAAAGATACATTTTAAAAAGCCACAATAGTTTTCTTCTTTATTTCTTCGAGACATAGTTTCTCTGTGTAGCCTTGGTTATCCAAGAACTCACTCTGTAGACCAGGCTGGTCCCGAACTCAGAGATTTGCCTAGATTTGCCTCCTGAATGCTGGAATGAGCTACCACTGCTGGAGAGCAAGAGGAAGAGGATACAGGAAGCCCAGATGAGACTTGATAGGCTGAAGTCAGATGATAGAAGAGGAGGGCTTTTCCTTTTCCTAAGATAAGGGATCGGGAAGGGGCATGAAGGAGGGATGGTGGGCAGGGAGGAGGGTGTGGAGGAAGCTACAATTGGGATGTAAAGTGAACAAATTAAAAAATTTTTAATTAAATAAAAAATATAGTACGAAAACTTTTACTGAACTACTCACTCTAGGGACTCTTTAGCCTTTCTTTGAACACTGTGACTGCAAAGTTTTACTTGCTAGCCTCAGGATGGGACTTCAAAATTGGAATTTTGAAGCTTTGGTGAATGGAAAAATAATCAATTATTACAGAGCTTTGTACAACAAGCTTGATTCTTCCTTTCTCCATTTAAATTATAAGGGAAGCTAAATTGGGTTCAAGTGGTAATGCCTGGAAGTCCACTTTAACTTCTCTGTGACCCATACATAGAGGCCCTTTGAAATACAGCACCAATTCCCCAGGGAAAGTCCCACAGTACATTTTTAAAATTATAGAGCTATCTACAGGGATCATTGTCCTCTTTCAATAGACAGCACTTTAGACTGGATGACACTGAGTCTGCTTGTTGTTTGGCCCACTACATTCCAGGAACAGCACCAAGAAGCATATGCCTCCCTATGAGGTTATGCTTGCTTCCTATCAAGTTAGTACAATAACTTACTAGGACAGCCTGATTGTTGTCAGCTTCCTTTGTAATTTTTTATGAGAACTACTGTGTAAATAATATTCTACTTCTCTCCCCAGAGTTAGTTTAGTACCATTTCTCTGTGTGTTTACATTTCTTTGGGCAAGTTACTAGTGGGCACCATTCTCAAAGAGACTACATAAAATTTCCTATTTCTAAGCCATATAACTCTATAGTTTTAAGTAGGAGAAAATTAGTTAGGAGGTATGTATTATAAAAAATGATCCTTAGTTATAAGAAAATCCATTAACTAATTCTAAATTAAAGTGAGAATGAAATAAAATTATAGCAGAGCATGTATAAAAGAACATATGATATCCACGTGGATACCAAAATGAATCAATTATCTTAAGTACTCCTCCAGTAATAGCAAATGAATTCATAATGATGGCACACTTGAAATCAAATGAAATCTAAAAATATAAATGTCCAAATATCTATATGTGGTTCACCCTCATAATTACCTTTCCGTTGCACAGAAATACAGTGTCAAAATGTATCTCTGTGAAGGATTTTAGCTTAATACCGTTGGCCTGTGAATCAAGCTTGATTATTATAAATGAAGTTTCATGTAAACCAGAAGGACAGATGATAAATTTTGTGGGTTGGTAATGAAAAAGATGGCAAATTTCACAGTAAATCATAAGCTAATGTACAGATATACAACCACAAGTATAAGCAATTTAACTGCTAAGTAAATTATACTTCAGGGTTGAAAACAAGTGCATGGGTGTACTAGGGTGTATTCCCATTAAGATAGCCTGAGCATTATATCCTAAAGCAAATGAGGCTAGAATTATTTTTCTACTGCAGTATAGTGATAGTCCATATAGTTCTCAGATAATTCCAAGTTGTTATTGCTATTTTTGAAAACACAAACTCATAGGTAATAGTTGAAAATAATGATTTGAATTTACTTGGATCACTTAAATATCACATGAATTTCCTTAAGCGTTTATCATATATCATTGGTGTAAAAGTACCAAATTATGAATATACTTTTCTAATTTAGGAAGAAATGGATATTATATAAAATGGGGTAAGATGAGAAGCCCTAGATAGTTTTTGAGTCTGTTGAAGAAAAGAGAATGTTACATAGTAAAACTAGTGAGTGTTCAACCAGGCATGGAAAGAGGATTTTAACATTTTCCACACATAAGTTCATGCTCATCAAAATGCTTATAACACATCATTAATATTAATATTTCAATATTATGGCCATAACAAAATTGCTATTGCTAGTATTACAGTTTTTTTTTCAGTTTAGTAGAATATGTCAAGGCAATTTACCACAATGGAATGGGCATATGTTCAAATGGGCACAACTCAAAGACATAGAAACACCACAAACACACACACACACACACACACACACACACACACACACCACCCCTATGCAAAAATGCACCCACATACCATGTCATCTTATCTAAGAAGTAAAGGTGCTCACTGAATACAACCAACAAGGATATCAATAACAAACTGGAGTTTAATTCAGTAACTTCTGCTTAGTTTTGAACCTCATGACCTCTAATAGGTAGGAAGATTGCCATCCACAGAAAACATTTGATGGACTACTTCCTAGTCAATTGGAGCTGTTTGGGAATATACCTGCAGAGTAGACCTAAGTATAGGTAACAATTTGGCCTTTACAGGAGTAAATTAGAATCTTGAAAAATAATTGCATCTTTGGATGTTCTTTAAAAACAAAAATGTTAATATTTTTCTGCAGGTATATTCCGAAACACCCCTTGTTAGCATTCTTTCCAAGAAGAATCAATAAAAGATCATGGACAAAATAGCATTATCACCAATCAGAGACCAGTCTATGAAGGCTAAGAGTGTCTCACTCTAGGTTGTGTCCGGACTCTGGCTATCATGAACAAGGCTACTCTGAACAAACGAGCAAATTTCCTTGTGTGGTGGAGCATCTTTCTGACATATGCCAAGGAGTGGTATGGCTGTGTCTTGCAGTAGATTTATTCCCACTTTCCTGAGATGGTGCCAGATTGACTTCCAATGTGGGTTGTACAAGTTTGCATTCCCATCAGCAATAGAGGAGTGGTCCCCTTTCTCCACATCCTCGCCAGCATGTGCTGTTACTTGAGCTTTTGATCTTAGCCATTCTGATGGGTATATGATAGATTCTCAGAGACATTTTGATTTGCATTTCCCTGATGTTGAGCATTTCTTTAAGTGTTTCTCAGTCATTCAATATTCCTTTGTTGAGAATACTTTTCATCTCTCAAAAACAAGAAAATCTTGAAATTTGCAGGCAAATGGATAGAACTAGAGACAATCATTCCGAGTGAGGTAACCCAGACCCAGAAAGACACACATGGCATATACTCACTCATAAGGGAATATTAGCTGCTTAATACAGGATAACCACACTACAGTACAGAGACTGATGTGCCAACCAAAGTCCATGTAGGATGTGGACCTAGACCTTCTGCTCAGATGTAATATATTGGCAGCACAGTCTCCTTGTGGGTCCCACAGTATGGGTCCCAAAGTTAGTCACTTCTCCCCCTGGTATGGTGGCCTTGCCAGACCACAGAGGAAGAGGACACAGGTAGTACAGATGACACTAGATAGGGTGAGCTCTGATGATAGGGGAGGAGGATTCTCCTTTCTGAGGACTAGGGGAGGGAGAGGGGATAATCAGGTGGGTGGGATTGGGAGGTTATGAGGGAGGGAACTACAATGGGGATGTAAAGAAATCAAACTGCAGAACAAGCAGGTAATTTATATTGCTAATCCCACTGCATGGGAACAGCTCTGAGACTGGCTGAAACATGAATGTCTAGGCATAGAGAAGGGTTCATGTTGGTCACAGAATCCAATGTGACTTATTATTAGATGCCATTCTTCATATGGCATGAATGAAGATTTGCAAATGTCTTACTTCTGCTCATACAAAGAGCAGAAACCCAGCCTTAATTGCTTTCTGCATCCTGCACAGCTTATACAATTATAATTTTAGGAGTGTATAATGCTTGTGAGAAATTATGTGTTTTCAGAACAAAAGAACCGGACACTATCGCTGGATCAAACCTGACAGGATCCATTCCTCTCAGCATGCTGGTCACTGACATCCTGCATCCTTCCTGTTCCAGCCCTAAGTGGTTCAGTTGCTGTTCCACATCAGAACAGGACAGCTCCCAGGACAGCTTCAAAGAAAGCTCCCAATCCCAATTATTCCAGCATTTCAGACTGTCCATCACAGGACTCCTATTAAGCCTGGAATTTCTCAACATTTAGAAACTGGACCACAAATGCTATTTCTGGCTTGTTTAACCATTTTCTGTAATTTTATTTGGGGCCCTACAAAGATACTATTAGTCCCAAATCAGCCTTAAGAGGAAGCTCCATTTCCCCTAAGGGGGGGTTGGGTAGGATTTTGTTTGCTCTCTTTGGCTACAGATGCTCCTTTTCATCAGGAGTTGGCTATACATTATTATTGGTCCTATACAGAAAGAAAATGAGGTTGGACTCAGGGATGTCTCTCTTTTCCTTTATTTTTCATTCTTAGGCTTGGAGATGGGACTGAAAAAAAAAAAACAAGTGGGAATATAGAAATCTGTAGCAGTGATAGGACAAAAAGTAGATTATTCAATCTACTCCTCAACTTAATGCCTTAATTGTTACTCACAAAGTTATTTTTAATTTATTGGTATAGAATTTTGTATATATATATATGCAAAATAAGTTTAATTTTAGATACATTAGTATAGAATTCAAATTTAAGATTATTCTTCTCACACATTATATATATTTCTACTCTGATGTGAGGTATTGTACCCATATAGCTCAATTATAATACAAAGTTTACTTCTAATACCTTGAAAGTGCTATTGCAGGCTGTTTAGGATAATTAAGTAATACAAGCTAATTGTTAGTTGAACAAATCATGCTCATGTCTCTCTTTTCTTTTATTTTTCTTTTGTAGGTTTGGAGATAGGGGTTGAAAAGAAAGAGGGGATATATAGAAATATATAGAGACGAGAGAACAAAAAGCAGATTATTGAATTTATTTCTCAACTTAAGACCTTAATTGGTTGGTTATTTTCAAGTTATACACATTGTCAGTTTATCACACGAATATGTATCCTAGGTTTAACAGATAGATATGATTCGAGAGATATATATGGTAAAATAGTTAAGAAGGTCTACTCCTGGGATCCAAGATGGCGGCGAGCAGTGTGGACCGCGTTTGGAGGCTCCAGTGAACAATCCAGGGAATTGCACAGATTTCTGAGCCAGGAACACCGAGGTCCGAACATCACGGCAGCGGGAGTGCTCCACGGTTCGGAGGGACCAGGGTGCGGAGGACCTGCGTGCCCCTGCACACGGGAGGAGTGTGGTTTTTCTCTGATCGGAGCTGCAGCGGCAGAGGCAGCAGCACCAGCGGCACCAGCAGCGGCGGCTGAGGTTTGCAGCTCATAGCCTTCCGGTGGAGGCGATTGGTGTGGTGGCTGGTGGGAATTGCTGCGGGAGAGGGGACTCGGGGCAGGATTTGGGTCGCGTGGAGCCTTTGGACCCAGATTGGACTCGGCGGACAGTTCGGCCCCAGAGTCCCGGGTATTGGCCCGGCCCAGCAAACAATTCTGCCTGAGGCACTAACTCAGCGTGGCCATAGCTTCCCTGCTGTGGCGCAGGCGTAGTTGAGCACGCTGCTCCACACTAGGCACTACCTCAGCTCAGCGGCAGCTCCCCTGCGGTGACACAGTCTGGGCGGAGCACTTGGTTTCACCACAGGCGCTAACTCAGAGCAGCCGCAGTTCTCCTGCTGTGGCGCAGGCTTGGTGACGTGCTCGGTTCCATCCTAGGCACCACCTCAGCTCAGCGGCAGCTCCCCTGCGGGGACACAGTCCGGGCGGAGCACTTGTTCCACCACTGGCGCTAACTCAGAGCAGCCGCAGTTCTCCTGCTGTGGCGCAGGCTTGGTGACGTGCTCGGTTCCATCCTAGGCACCACCTCAGCTCAGCGGCAGCTCCCCTGCGGGGACACAGTCCGGGCGGAGCACTTGTTCCAACACTGGCGCTAACTCAGAGCAGCCACAGTTCTCCTGCTGTGGCGCAGGCTTGGTGACGTGCTCGGTTCCATCCTAGGCACCACCTCAGCTCAGCGGCAGCTCCCCTGCGGTGACACAGTCCGGGTGGAGCACTTGTTCCACTACTGGCGCTAACTCAGAGCAGCCGCAGTTCTCCTGCTGTGGCACAGGCTGGACAGAGCTCTCGGTTCCACCAGCTCTAAGACTCTGGTTGGACACAGTGTACAGTTTGAATCCAGAATTCCTGGCTGAGATTGGTGGTCAGTTCGGGCCCTGAGTCAATAACTGACCACAGCACGCACTTTGGGCCAAAAGGCCCTAGTGGAGCTTGGTGCGTAGTCCCAGCCCAAAAATTCTGGCTGGGCCCTGTGTGCATTTTGGGCCCAAAATCCCTAGCTGAGCTTGGCAGACGGTTCTGGCCCTGAGAATCTAGCTGAGTTCTGCCCGTGGTTCGGTCCCAGTGCTCCTGGCTGGACTTGGCAGGGAACACAGAAGGCTGTGGATACCTTGGCCTGACCCAACGCTCATTCAGAGACCCAGAACAATTGCAGGATCCACAGCAGAGAGGGACTGAGGATCACTGGCTGTGAGAGACCAGAACAACAGGGCTAACCTCCTAACATCCACACCAGTGAAGCTTTGAGCTCGCAGCCTAGGGAAATCGTAAGAAAACAAGTGAATCTATCATCAGACACCCTCCATTCAACTCTGGAAGCTACCCAACAAAAACAAAGACGGCAAGATGTCTAAAGGACAACGAAAAAGCATACGCAAAAAACCCCAAAACAACATGGCGTCTCCAGTTTCCAGCTATCCCAAAGAAAACCACCCAGAGAACTCAAATACAACGGAAATACAAGAAAATGACCTCAAATCCTTAGTAATGAGGATGATAATGGAGGAAACAAATAAAATTCGTAATCAAATGCAGGAAGACGCAGACAAACAGGTGAGAGACATAAAAGAAGCACATAGAGTGGAACTGGAAAAATTGCAGGAAAATGCAAACAACCAGATGAAAGAAATAGCTAAAACGGTTCAAGCTCTGAAGACCTATAAAGAGGCAATGGAAGAAACTCAGGAATATACAAAAAATCAGATGAAAGAAATCAAAAAATCAGTTCAAGATCTGAAAATGAAAATGGATTCAATGATAAACACACAGACAGAAGAAAAACGAGAACGTGAGACCTCAGAGAAGAAGGCGAGCAACACAGAGGTGAGCTTTTCTAACAGAATCCAAGAGATGGAAGAACGAATCTCAGGGCTAGAAGATACAATCACAGATATTGAATCAACCATTAAAGAAAATGCCAAATCTGGAAAACTCCTGACACAAAACATCCAAGAAATTAAGGACACCATGAAAAGAAGAAATTTGCGGATAATAGGCATTGAAGAAAGAGAAGACATCAGACTCCAGGGCCCAGAAACTATTCTCAACAAATCATAGAAGAAAATTTCCCCAATCTAAAGAAAGAGATGCCTATAAACATACAAGAGGCCTACAGAACACCAAATAGAATTGACCAGAAAAGAAAAACTGCCCGCCACATAATAATCAAAACACAAAACATGCAGAACAAAGAAAAAATATTAAAAGCTGCAAGGGAAAAGGGCCAAATAACATTTAATGGTAAACCTATCAGAATTACACCTGACTTCTCAGCAGAGACCATAAAAGCCAGAAGGTCCTGGACAGAGATCCTGCAAACCCTAAGAGAACACAGATGCCAGGCCAGACTACTTTACCCAGCAAAATTATCAATAACCATTGATGGAGAAAACAAAATATTCCATGACAAAAACAAATTCAAACAGTACCTATCCACAAACCCAGCTTTACAGAAGGTACTAGAAGGAAAACTCCATCCCAAAGGGTCAAGCTACAACCAAAACTACCCAGGAAATAGATAACTATCCCATGGCAAAAACACAACTACACAAACGCTCGACTGGAAACAACATCAAAATTAAGACTCTTAACAGTCACTGGTCATTAATATCTCTCAACATCAATGGCCTCAATTCTCCAATAAAAAGACACAGACTAACCGAATGGGTACATAAACAAGACCCAACATTCTTCTGCATCCAAGAAACACATCTCACCCATAATGAAAGGCATTACCTCAGGGTAAAAGGTTGGAAAAAAATATTCCAAGCAAATGGTCACAAGAAGCAAGCAGGTGTAGCCATTTTAGTATCGAACAAAATAGACTTTCAACCAAAATTAATCAAAAGGGATGAGGAAGGACACTTCATACTTATCAAAGGTAAAGTCAACCAAGATGACATCACAATTCTGAACATCTATGCTCCCAATACAAGGGCACCCACATATGTAAAAGATCTCCTAAAAAAGCTTAAACCACACATCGATCCCCACACAATAATAGTGGGAGACTTCAACACCCCACTCTCACTGAAGGATAAGTCATTGAAACAGAAACTAAGCCGAGAAATAACATCATTAACCAATGCCATGGGTCAAATGGATCTAACAGATATCTATAGAACCTTTCACCCAAACAAGAAAGAATACACCTTCTTCTCTGCACCCCATGGAACCTTCTCCAAAATTGATCACATCGTAGGTCACAAAGCAAGCCTCAACAGATACAAGAGGATTGAAATAATACCTTGTATCCTATCAGATCACCATGCTCTTAGGCTGCAATTCAACAACAACAGAAATAACAAAAAGCCTACACGTTTGTGGAAACTAAACAACTCTCTGCTAAATGACACCTGGGTCAGGGAAGAAATAAAGAAAGAAATCAAGGAGTTTCTGAAATTCAATGAAAATGAAGAAACAACATACCCAAATTTGTGGGATACATTGAAAGCAGTGCTAAGAGGAAAATTCATAGCACTAAGTGCCTTTAAAAAGAAATTGGAAACATCGCACATAAGCATCTTAACAACACAACTGGAAGCCCTAGAAAAAAAAGAAGCAGAAACACCCAAGAGGAGTAGACGCCTGGAAATTATCAAACTCAGGGCTGAAATTAACAAATTAGAAACTAAGAAAACAGTCCAAAGAATCAACAAAACCAAAAGCTGGTTCTTTGAGAAAATCAACAAGATAGACAGACCGTTAGCCAAACTAACTAAAAGGCAGAGAGACAGTATTGAAATCAACAAAATCAGAAATGAAAAGGGAGACATAACAACAGACACTGAAGAAATTCAAAGAATCATAAGATCCTACTTTGAAGGCATATACGCCACAAAATTTGAAAATCTAAGGGAAATGGACGATTTTCTTGATCAAGTTCACTTGCCAAAGTTGAGTGAAGAACAGATAAACAAGTTAAATAGTCCCATTTCCCCGACAGAAATAGAAGCAATCATCGATGGTCTCCCAACCAAAAAAAGCCCAGGGCCAGATGGTTTCAGTGCAGAATTCTACCAGACCTTTAAGGGCGAGCTAATACCGATACTCTTCAAGCTACTCCAAAAGATAGAAATGGATGGAAAATTACCAAATTCATTCTATGAGGCCATAGTCTCATTGATACCTAAACCTCACAAAGACTCAACAAAGAAAGAGAATTTCAGACCAATTTCTCTTATGAACATAGATGCAAAAATACTAAATAAAATACTTGCAAAACGAATACAGGAGCACATCAAAGATATCATTCATCATGACCAAGTAGGCTTCATTCCAGGCATGCAGGGATGGTTTAATATACGGAAATCCATCAATGTAATCCATCATATAAACAAACTGAAAATAAAAAACCACATGATTATCTCCTTGGATGCAGAGAAAGCATTTGATAAAATTCAACACCCATTCATGTTTAAAGTTTTAGAGAGATCGGGGATACAAGGCACTTTCCTCAACATAATAAAGGCTATATACAGCAAGCCAATAGCCAAAATCAAAGTAAATGGTGAGATACTCAAGGAAATTCCTCTCAAATCGGGAACAAGGCAAGGCTGCCCACTCTCTCCATATCTCTTCAATATAGTACTCGAAGTTCTAGCCAGAGCAATAAGACAACAAAAGGAGATCAAGGGGATCCAAATGGGAAAGGAGGAAGTCAAATTATCCCTCTTTGCAGATGATATGATAGTGTACATAAGTGACCCTCAAAACTCCACCAGAGAACTCCTAAAGCTGATAAACACCTTCAGCAAATTGGCTGGATACAAAATTAACTCAAAAAAGTCTGTAGCCTTCCTATACACAAATGACAAGCTTGCAGAGGAAGAAATTAGGAAAACCACACCCTTCACATTAGCCACAAGCAATATAAAATATCTAGGAGTTACCCTAACTAAGCAAGTGAAGGACTTGTATGAAAAAAATTTCAAAACTCTGAAGAAAGAGATTGAAGATGACCTGAGAAGATGGCGTGATCTTCCTTGCTCATGGATCGGGAGAATTAACATAGTAAAAATGGCCATCCTACCAAAAGCAATCTATAGATTCAATGCAATCCCTATCAAAATAACTACACAATTTTTTAAAGACATTGAAAGTTCAATTCTGAACTTCATATGGAAAAACAAAAAACCCAGAATAGCTAAAACAATCTTGTACAATAAAAGATGCTCCGGAGGAATCTCCATACCTGATCTCAAACTGTACTATAGAGCAATAGTACTTAAAACAGCATGGTACTGGCACAGCAACAGGCTGGTTGATCAGTGGAATCGAATCGAAGACCCAGATATGAATCCACACACATATGGTCACTTGATTTTTGACAAAGAAGCCAAATCCATTCAATGGAAAAAGGATAGCATCTTCAACAAATGGTGCTGGTCTAACTGGAGGTCTATGTGTAAAAAAATGAAACTGGACCCATATTTGTCACCTTGCACAAAACTCAAATCCAAGTGGATTAAAGACCTCAACATAAAACCAGAGACACTAACTCACTTAGAAGAAAAAGTGGGAAAGAGCCTGGAACATATTGGCACAGGAGACAACTTCCTGAACAGAACACCAACGGCCCAGGCCTTAATGTCAACCATTAATAAATGGGACCTCATGAGGCTGAGAAGCTTCTGTAAGGCAGGAGACACTGTCAAGAGAACAAAGCGACAGCCTACAGACTGGGAAAAAATCTTCACCAACCCTACATCTGACAAAGGTCTAATATCCAAAATATATAAAGAACTCAAGAAATTAAACACCACCAAACCGAATAACCCAATTGAGAAATGGGGCTTGGAACTAAACAGAGAATTCTCAACAGAGGAGTATCAAATGGCTGAGAAACACTTAAAGAAATGCTCAACCTCCTTAGTCATCAGGGAAATGCAAATCAAAACAACTCTGAGATTCCATCTTACACCCATCAGAATGGCTAAGATCAAAAATTCAAGCGACACCACATGCTGGCGAGGATGTGGGGAGAGAGGAACACTCCTTCATTGCTGGTGGGAATGCAAACTAGTACAGCCACTTTGGAAATCTATCTGGTGCTATCTCAGAAAAATGGGAATAGGGCTTCCTCAAGACCCAGCTATTCCACTCCTTGGAATATACCCAGAAGATGCTCCAGCACACAACAAGAAAATTTGCTCAACCATGTTCATAGCAGCCTTATTCATAATAGCCAGAACATGGAAACAGCCTAAGTGTCCCTCAGTAGAAGAGTGGATAAAGAAACTGTGGTACATATACACTATGGAATACTACTCAGCTATTAAAAACAAGGAATTCCCGAAATTTGTGGATAAATGGATTGAGCTAGAAATGATCATAATGAGTGAGTTAACCCAGAAGCAGAAAGAATCAAATGGTATATACTCACTTATATCTGCATACTAGCCCAAGGGGCATGTCCCACGAAAGCCTTCACTTACCAGGAAACTGGGACAGAGGGGAAGGCATCCTATTGGGACTCTAAATGAGAGACGAATGGGAGAACAGCAAAATAAAAGGATCCAGAGGGTCCTAGAAATCTACAAGTAGAACAATATGATAGGCAGATTTGGGCCCAGGGGTCCCGCTCAAACTAAGGCACCAGCCAAGGACAATACAGGAGGTAAACTTTAAACCCCTTCCCAGATCTAGCCAATGGTCAGAATATTCTCCACAGTTGAGTGGAGAGTGTGATACGACTTTCTCACATACTCTGGTGCCTCACATTTGACCATGTCCCCTGGAGGGGGAGACCTGGTGGCACTCAGAGGAAGGACAGCAAGTAGCCAAGAAGAGACTTGATACCCTATGAGAATATATAGGGGGACGTAATCCCCCTCAGGAACAGTCATAGGGGAGGGGAATAATGGGAAAATGGGGGGGGGGAGGAATGGGAGGATACAAGGGATGGGATAAACATTGAGATGTAACAAGAATAAATTAATAAAAAAAAAAAAAAAAAAAAAAAAAAAAAAAAAAAAAAAAAAAGAAGGTCTACTCCTTCTCAAGTCTCTAATGGGATTGAAGACCAGATAGTTTAAATTTTACAATTAATCTTAGTTGTTTAGGGGCTAAGATGGTTTTAGGTCTAGATAGCTGTTTTAAGTTGCTAATGAAGAGATATGATAGATACTGATTTACATTCAAAAATTTAGACTCACCAAGATAGGAAAGATGTTTTCTTCGAGGCAGCTAAATGCAAATAACCAAAACACTAAGAATGTAACATTAATATAATTCCTGATTATTTTGTGGTTCTTCCTGCTGTATGTAGTTTATTTTATTTATGTGTCATAATATAAGCATATGTAAAAAGAAATATAATTTTTAATAAAAGAAAAAAAGAAAGAGTGCCTCACTCCTAAATCTAGACTCATTTAAGAACAAGGTAGTAATACTGTCAGAATGGGTTCTCTCCCCACTTCAGCTACAGTTTCATATTTTGGAACAATGTGGGGTTCAAATATCCTTTTGTATAACTTCACCATATTGGGTACCTCACACATTTAATTAAGCTAAATAGAAGGAGAGCTTGTCTTGGGAGACAGCCTGCTCACCTGGCCCTGTTGCAAAGAAGGCTGGTTTCAACAGAGCATCAGGAAACAGAGATTTGGCAATTTTTCAGTTCATCTGTTCAATGAAAGTGGCCAAAATAGATTTTTTTGTCTGAATCACAAAGTTTGGCTGTCTGTGTCGAAGAAATGACCCAGATAATTGCCAAATCTCTATTTTACCCAGCTCTACAACCCAGATATGTCACCAGTCTTGTGAGGATCACATCACTTACACTGACAGTGTTCCTACTTGTTAAATAAGATGAACAGTGCCTGACATCACATCCCATTTAGAAAGCAATACAGAACCTTCAGGTGAAGCCCATCAATTACTGTGTACTTAAGCTTGAACAGAAACACAATGGCAAGGCTAAACACAAATAAACTGTGCTATTAATATCATGACATTGGATTGGATATAGTTCATATTTATAGTGGCCTTCTTTCAAGTTATTTTCTGAGTACTAAGTACTCTTGGTGTGCTCCTCTTAGTAGGAAACATATGGCAAGGGGGATGCAAAGGCAGGGCACCACTGGATTTCTATCTGCACTATCTATTCTGGTGGACTGTCTCAGGACAAATTGTGGCTCTAACTGAGCCAGTTTTCTCTGTGGAGCACCTAAGCACAAACTTGGTGTGAAAGTTCATCATTATTTACCAAGAGGCCTGACTTGCCCTGTCATTTCGATCTCCTTTTGATAGTACTTCCAAATATCATTGCCACCCAGCTGGCATTAAAGATGCCTTTTTCAAATCCCGCCTCTACATTTCCATTTACTGTTCTACACACTATTTTGTAGCAGTTTATTCTAAATAAATATGTCTGCAATCTGACTGGCAGTAGTGTCATAAAACAGTGCAGTGTGTGTATGTGTGTGTGTGCTTTTACTCATTAACCCATGCACACTCATTTCACACATACACATTCACATAAACATGTGCATATACATTGAACATATGCAAACATACTTGCTTTCTAACTAACTGTGTATTTTTCTCATAATGAAAAGCTGAGATTTATTGCTATCAACTAAACCCTGTGTATCTCCATCTAATCAATTTGTACCCTCAGTGTAGCTGGTGGCTACTTGGAGCCAGTCAGCAAACTCCTAACACACTAGAATACTAGTGTGGCTACACCAGGAGGAACACTAGTGTTATACTCATCTGAATAAAAGTATATTCCATGTATAGACCAAAATAACATGACACATTCTGAAATTACGCAGTCAGATTTTATCACTTACTCCTCTCACTATACTCAATTAATCTCTCTTAGTAAAAAAAAAAAAAAAAAACCCACAGTGCATATCTATTTATCTGGTATTAAAAACTCTCAATCCTATTTTAAATACCAGGCTAAGGTAAAAATGTAGAAGAGATACTAGAATTTGGGCGATCCATACCTTCAGTTGCACATTTAATTTTATTTATATATTGAGAACGAGCAATACATCTGCAAACATTTTCAAAGTTTCAAGCACAATGCAGAAGGACTGGCTACATTATTATCTATTCAGTGCACACAGTTTAACATTTGTTTATGCAAACCATATAATTGGAAACTGTCCGTTTTCTGCTTGTGCTAAGTGTTCTGTGTATAAATACTTTTTCATAGTAGATAAATAGGGTTTTTAGTTAGGTCTTATCATATTCATATTGCATATTCATTGATTTCTAAACTGCCTTAAACAGCTCTGTAGCTGGGAAACATTATGAACTCAGCTTTGGCACCTTGGTATTAAATTTGCATAGCAGGTCACGCGTCACTTGACATACATGCAAAATTGCACTGCAGCTATTTTATTACAAGCCACAAAGGATATTCAGAAACTGCATACAGCATCAAAAAATAAATTAAAATGGATCAAAGACCAATAAGAAGCTACCTTTTTATTGTTTTGTGATGCCTAAAGCCATTTAGATGTTCTAGTCAATAAACAAAAGTTGGACTAACAATTTTTAGTCTTCCTGGTTGTGTATTGTAATTACCAAAGGTTAACACAATTTTTCTTTATAAGATCAGGACTGACTTTGGTAGTAGTTAAGAGTTTAATATTAAATTCACTCTATTATGACACCAGCAATGACATGCATACTCCAGATGCTCATGTGTATGTTTGTTACCATAATAAAAGTATGCTTTGTTGAAAAATTCAGCATTTGCCCTTCTGAAGTGATCTGGTATTTATTAAAAAAAAATCAACACCCCATTATAAATTACCTGCCTTGGTGTTTTGTATTTAAATATACCAACAAAATATTTTCCCGGATTCTGTATGACATAAAGTACAAATAAGGTATGTTAAGATTATTTCTAAATAAACTGAAATTATTTAAAATATCCAAAAGGCTTGGGACCATTAACTGGATTCTCTTGCCATATATATATATATATCTACTTCCAACTTTTTAATGACCCAATAGCCTAAAATATTCATATATGAAGACAATTCACCCCACTGTCAAAGATCAGAATTGTAAACTTAATCTACATTAGTTTCTTTTGAGGATATAATCTAGAAATAAGTTTATTTCCTTCCCTGCTGGAGCGAAATGAAAATTCTTTTTTGATATGTAATAGGTTTTCTTTCTTTTTTTTTTTTATCTGCAGTGTCCATCTTTGATTGTTGACTTGCAACAGTAACTCCCAACCTGGAATGACCACATTTGGTAGTAAGAAGATAATTTCTTTCATTTGGATTTCATTTTGGCCACTGAATCAAATTATTTCATTTAAATGGGATACCATGATAGTTGGAACAATAAAAATTAACTCTTGCCTAGGAAAATGTAAATGCATTTACAAATGTTTTAACTTAAGGACAGTACCTTTCAATAAGATGTACAAATGTCTCACAGAAATCATACCTATGTAATATATCCTCTAAGATTTCTCGTTTGAGAATATTAAAGTGGTTTAAGAGCAATCAGACATTTGAGAGGAGTCTGAGATACCAAAAGTTTAAGTTTTTCATAAGTCTTCCTTACTCTGTAATATTTACTTTAACAAGACCTATTGTGGTAGGCTTATTTGATCAACTAAAAATGTAAAATTTTACAACATATGGGTATGTTATAATGGAAATAATATATTTTTCTAGACATGAGACGTTTAGGGAATAGAAGATGAATTATGACATAAAATAATGCCTTCCCTAAAGATGTCCACAGACTAACCTTTTGATCCTTTCAATAGGTTATCTTACATCAAAACATGTGATTAAGTAAAGGTTTTTGAGACAACAGTGTTGTCTTAAACACACCAGCTTCATGTTATAAATGACACAGGTCCTTTAAAATAGAATAGAGAGTAGAGACAGAAAAGAGAGTCACTAGCAGAAAAGACAATGTAACGAAAGGAACAGAAGTGTATATGACAACAGAAGCAAAAGTCAGAGAAAGATTTGAAATGCTACGCTGGCTCTGATTATGAGTAAAAAATCACAAACCAAGGAAGGCAATTGTTTTCTAGAAGATGAAAATGGTAAGAATATCAATTTTGACCTAAAGACTAGACTCCAAAAGAAACACTATACGCCAGATCATCATTTCTAGACTTTTAATTACTACTGGGGATTACAAACTTGGAGAACTGAAAGAGAAAACAATAATGTTGTTTTAAGTCTCTAAATTTGAGATGATTTGCTACAGATACTATAGAAATGTAATACAACTGTATTTTTCAAAACATCCCATGTATTAATAGAAGAAAGAATTTTTATAATGCTCATTTTTTTAACTTAAAACTGAATTTTACTAAATTCTTACAGCTATAAATGAAACTGGCATTATAGGGTTGAGAAGAATGGCTGGTGATTCCTGTTAGCCAACTTCTGATTGACCAAGGGGAGGAGAAGCAGCAAATATACCCGAAGGGTGCCTCTCACCAACGTATGTCACGGGCAGCAACCAGTAGATTTTCTATAGAGTATGTTGGTTTAAATGAACAAATTCACAAGAAGGTAAAGATGAGTTAAGAGAGTTCTGGCTCTAAAATTGTTATAGCAAAAATTCTTCATCCTATTTGCTTATTCTTAAAATCACAACACTGGTATATGACACAAGCATGCTTTGAATAGCAAAGTGAATTTTAAGACTACAAACACTAAAAAAGACTAGCAATATCCCAAAAGAGACTGAAAAGTGTTCATGGGTTTTTAGGAGGTCCAGCTGCTGAACAGTTCTCAAATGGGATACCTTCAGTATGTGTATAAAGGTGAAGAGAGATACAGATTAGAATGTCACTAGAAAACATCCCTGGAGCTTTTTCTTATGTGTTGTGTTTAAGGACATGAATAAGTCAAAACTGAGGTAGTTGATTAAAAATTATTTATTCTTAGAACAAAGTGAGATTTGTCTCTTTGTTTTGTGGAATAGGTGTGTCTTTCTAAAGGTTTTTAGTTAGGACCTTTGTAAGTGATCCTTAGTTTGGGTCTTTCATCAAAGTCTCTATTTTGGCAAAAAAAAAAAAAAATTGCTGACTGGTGAGGTGGCTCATTTTTGGATTTTGCCTAGCTTCTTCCCAATAATGATTTCTAATAACAATTATTTTCTCTAGATCATGCTTTCTAAAAGGAACAGATTCATTGAAAGCATTACTATAGACCACCATGTGAAATTCCCACATTCTTAGCAGTCTGAGAAATGTTTAATTTATGTTTATGTATTCTTATTCAAAATGTTAGTTAACAGCCTGTAGGGACCCAGTAATAGGACCTTTTTTCTTTTTTATGTTTATCAGCTACATTAATGACTGTTTCTGCAATTCCACTGCAAAGACTTTCGTTAATGAATGCCAATTAATTCTGAAATGATTTTAAACAAAGGGTGATGAGAATAACCAATCAACCATAACAGTGAGGAGAGCAAGCAAGCTGTTGTCCCCAAATTTCCTGTGTTGATTATTTGCTGTCAGATGGTATTGTTATTCATCAAGCCTGTCTTCAGATTCCATGTACATGAGTTATCCTGGACTGTCATTATCTCAGTCATACTTGGGGTCCTGTCTCCAGTAGCATACGGGTTTGTATTTAGCAGACATTAAGTAGATCATGTGAAAAGTTGGAATGAAAGTAGAAGTAAAACAAAGTGTAGAGAAAATTAAGTGGACATGTTAAATGGCAGCTAAATTGTGCTTTATGATGCCTCTATTTCATGGTTCAAAACAGATGTTCTACTTTGAAAATTAAAAAATGATGAATTCTCAAACACTTACTATAACTGTAATTTTCCTAACCACATTCATCATAATTGATAATAGTAATATATATACAAAATACATACTTGTCTTTCTGAAGCAAAAGCATCAACCACTCAAACAAAATACAGCTGACTTGAATATAGTGATACCAATGTGTTACTTGTAGAATGAAAATACAAGTTATATTTATAATAGGTATAGAGATGTATAAATGTCACTTCCTTCTTCTATATCTGTTACCTGGCAAGTTGATGTATCCTATATTCCCTGAAAGTTTAAAGACAATCGTATCAGAGTACACACATCTGACTTGAAGGTTCTCTTTAGCTAATATTACTTTCCCCATAGCAAATCATGAAGAGGCTTTGCATATTTGGGTACTTGATTGTTTTAAACAACTGTGATTTTCATAGAAGTATTCATTCCACTGAAGCAATAAATTATTTGTAGGCAACCTAATAACCCCCTTTTCCTTGGCAGGCAGGACCTAATGGACTTTGGGTCTCACATGTGAAATATATAATCTTGTGTCTATGTAAAGAAAATGATGGCTTTTTTAAAAGCAGCTTTATTCAGAAGCCCAGAAATAAGCATCACATCAGATCAGTTGAAAATTTGTAACGAAACAACTCATCTGTGTGACCAGTCTTGAGGTAAATAGTGGCAAAACAGCTAATATGGCAATTCCTCATTTAAACATGCATTATATGTGTACCCATCAGTATTGCTTCCAGCAGATTCAGAGTACGCATACTAGGGTAGATGCACATGCCCATGTAGTGTCATAAGTGACCCAGATCTTCTCTCACTTCCACTTAGAAGTACTCATTCACCTGTTGCTAGGAGAAATGATTACTAGCTATACAGAACTGAGCCTCTATTCTTTTAAGTATCCATTTCCATCAAGAGCCACTAATACAGGGTTGTGAAAACTTCCCTCAGGGCACAATCAATTACTGGTTGATGCAGCAGTTTAAAAGCTGATGCTTGATCTCATCTCAGAGCAACTTTAAAGAGTTGTTCTATTTTATTCTCAAGGATTTACTTCCAAACGCACTCCTGGAGAAACTTCCCACATAGATTAATTCCTGTGCTCTAGTCATTAGACCAGTGATGGCCTCAAAAGTAGTGTCTTCTGCCTCTGCTTTGGTAAACATAACCAAAGCAAGCAAATAGGAAAAGTATTTATATGTTAAGTTTTATCTATGTACAAGTATGTGCATGCATTAACTTAAATGTGATTTAAACTTCCCAGAGTTTAACAGTACACAGTCCTTGGCCACTTAAGATTAATCTTCCTTCTTAACAGGATTCTATTTCTCTTTGAATAACAACAGGGATGTTAAAACAGCACAGAGAATGGCAAGCCAAGTTATCCAGAATGCTGTGCATAACTCATATGTGTTATGATAAAAATCTATAGTTCTGATCAATACACTGTGTCTTAATTACTTACCTTGTTACAAGAAAGGATAAGCACAGGACTTTCTCTTTGGGATTAAGAAAATAATGTATTGTTCGTTGGCAAATCATATATTCATTTTAAAAACTTTCTAGACCAAGATTCCAAAGACCATCATAAAATGTTATAATTTGCACATCTCATTGAATGACAAGAACCCAGTGAAGTCAGATAAACATAAAACAGAGAAATCCAATCTTTCAATTTTTTTATGTAACTCTTATAAACCCATGTTGTTATATCTGACCTAATTTAATTCTTCTGGGGAATCTTCACATCTATAAATCAGGCAATGAAGAACATTTCGCAAACTGAAAAAATATATAGTTTTGAATTATGAATCTCAAGAATAGTTGGTTTTAGGTAAGGTGAATTTTTAAAAATTTTATTCATTAGTAATTAGCATCTCCTGTAGCTAGGGTAGTGGCCAGTTTCCACTGACTGGTATCAGTTGTTTGAATGGCTGTGCTGAGGTGGATTCTCAATCAGAATCAGAATCAGTGGGAACAAGTACTGCAATCAATTACTAATGTTCCCATCTTTACTAGCCACTTTCCAGAATCTAAGACTAGCCTACCTTGTATGACATAGATATTATGTCTCACTGCATATAATTTTCTGGAATGTGGTTGCAGCTTCCACAATATCAGGGTGTGGTGGAGACAACTGTATTACTTTGTGTCATATCAACAATTTTCCCCATTATTGACTACTTAGTCAATTTTTGTTCATATTCCATGATTTACTTCCTCATTTAAATCTCCTGGGAAATGTTTCATATTCTATTAAATATAATTAGTCGCCTATGGCCCCATGATCATACATCTTTCATTCAATTTATACTGTAAACATGTATTGCTATCTCTAAACTATGAGTTTCTTGAGACTAGAGGTAGAACCTCTTACAGTATATGATCAATAGAAAATAAACAGTTCTTGAATCAGTGATCAAATGAAGAAAATATATTTATATTTTTTTAATGCTGAAATTCTGAAGAGATGGATCAGTGGTTAAGAATATGTACACATCTTACAGAGGACCTGTCTTTGGTTCCCAGCAGCTACATCGGGCTGCTCACAACTGCCTGTAACTCCAGATCCAGAGAGATCCAATGCCTCTGGCCTCTGTATGCACATGCACCTATATACACATAGTCACACATCATTACATACACATGAACATAGTAAAACAATAAAAATAAACCTTAAAATCTGGAATTATATACACCTTATTTTATGCATTGGAGTGAAAAACCAGAGTGGGTCTACAGTGATAGCCAGCTAATCAAGGAAGATTTTCTTAAATTACAATCCATGGGATTATAATTCATGCACTGATAAAGCTAGGACCCCATATTTTGTTATTTATGCCTTTCAGAAACATTATCCAGGGCTGTATTTAAGTATACTGTTTCTAGTTCTCAAAGTTCTTTATATGTGGTTTCAATGTGTTTTAAATTAGACCCACCCATTTGGAATGGTCCTATTTAACAAAGTTAAACTAATTGTCTAAATATAAACAAATTTAGTCAATGTAATAATCTAATTTACATATTTTAAATCCTTTTTTTCTCAATAACACCATTGAAAATGAGAAATATACACTGTATACTAAAAATCTAACTGCTTCAAAACTGTTTTATATTAAACTTTCCAGATTCTTGGTTAAAGCTTATTATATACAAAGTGCAATTCTAATTACACTGTGCCAAAGAAATACATTGAATGATTATACCCCATTTATTGTAGGATATTTTATGATCTTCCATACTTTGTGGATAAGATAAACAAGTACTAATGACATGATTATGTCCAGAATTGTGCCTTCTACCAACCTTCTCTAATTTCTGGAACCTTAGAATGTGACTGTGGTCAAAGACACGCTCTTTAAGGAGATAATTAAGATTAAATGAAGCCATTGCAGCAGGCTCTAATTTAATCTGAATGATGTTCTCATTAGAGCAGTTCAAAACAGACACATCACAGGACTAGAGAGATGCTTCAACCGTTAAGAGCACTGGCTGCTTTCCTAGAGAACTCAGGGTTCATTCATAGCACCCATCCAGCAGCTTATAACTGACTCTAACTCCAGTTGTAGAGAATCCAATGCCCTCTTCTGGCACCTGAGACAGAAGCAGATTTGTAAGCAAAAGATTCATACACATAAAATAAAATGCTAAAAAAAAACCCAGATACACACAGATAGGAGATCATTAGAAGACCAAGAAAGAAACTATTAGAAGAATCCACTCTGTTGACAGCATGGTCTTGGACTTTTGACATAATAATTATAAGAAAGTAAAACATTTTTGTTCAAGGCACTGAATCAGTGATGATTTGTTTTGGTGTTTCTTAAAAAAAATGAATATAAACAAGAAGTGTCCTGCTGGGTCCCATGGAGTAAGTATGGGGTTCAAACTGAGGCAATTTAGTTTTGAGTCCATGCCATTAACTTCTATGCTCCATTGGTTCTTAAATGCAATTTGTAGCCATAATGCCTTAATATGTTGGATCTACCAGATTACCATTCGTTGTGATGTGATGAAAGAAGGCTAAACCGAAAGTGAGGAGGATAATACTGGTTCTAGCGACCGCACTGCCCATCATATTGCTTCTAAGTAAGCCTCTGTCCCATCTTGTCTCTAAGAGGCTGCATCCAGAAGGAATCTGTGACATCTTACTCCTTTGTTTCTGTGGTTCTCTGACTCTATGATCCACACTATAAGAGAACAGGTTGTATTTCTTAGTAAGTTGAAAACAGAAAAAGAAGTTTGCCGGGTGACTGACTGATCATGTACTTTCCAAAAACAAACGAGAATTATTTTCTAACAGGTTTAAGTATCCTCTTTCCAATTATTTTTTACCACAACTGGTGAATCTACCAAGTTTTCTCAGGGTGACAATCCCTCCTTGAAAATTTTAGTATGGGCAATCAGCCTTTATCTTCTGGAAGAGCTTTGAGCCAGGAAGTTCATTTTCCTTTATCCAAGAAGTTTAATGACATCTCAGATCCATAGATTCAAACACCTTCCACCAGGTAAATAGTGAAGCCCAATGAAAAAGAAAGTCCAATTCTTTTGATACCATTTTAGTGTCATATTGTATATTATTATAGGGTTATACAGAGAGAGAGAGAGGTGGGAGGAGGGGGAGAGAGAGGAGGGGGAGAGGGAGAGGCAAAGAATGAGGGAGAGAGGGAGAAAGGGAGAGAGAGAGAGAGAGAGAGAGAGAGAGAGAGAGAGAGAGAGAGAGAGAGAGAGAGAGAGAGAGAGAGAGACTTTCAAAACTATATCCAGGGAGGGTGAATCCATCACTGCAGAAATAGGACTATCTGTTGATAATTTATATTCCTGAATAAACAAATAACTGATGAGCTAAAATCATCTGTGATGTGACAAATATGCTAAAGTCAGCCAAATAGTTTTTTGAGTACCTGTGTTTGCTTTACAAGTGAATTGATAAGAGGACCTAATGGTAAGGCTTCTCAAATACACATGCAGGAAAAAAAAAAAGAACAAATGTTTATAGTGAATCACACAAACTTGGTATTTTGTTAATAGTCACACATTAAATCTTTAAAATATATTTTGGTTCTGAGAGTGAAGAACACACCTAGGGTCTCTCAGAACAATTTACATTAAGAGAACATAGCTGTATATCTATGGGTCTCAGAATACTCTACTGACGTCGCTGTGGGAGTGAAGAGGCCAGTGGAATCTGTGAATTAGAAAAGAAGTTTACTGTTCCAAATGGTTTTGAGGACCACCCACACTTAAAGCCTTTAAAACCTGTGACTGTCTTCATGGCTACTCTGATAACTGCACTGTAACCAGCTAAAACACAAGCCTTGTAGCTAAATTGTATGCCCCAAAATAATCTTTGCTCAAAAATAAAACCTTGAAATACCACATATATGCCTGGCTTTGGAAATAAAATCTTAAGGTAATTCAGATGAAAGGTATGAACTTATACTAGTTGTAATGACTAGCCTAGGAAACTAATAAAGTAAGAAATATTATTTATTGAGACTCTACATAAATGCTACCTAGGCACTGTGCTAGGTAGGTATGAGGGATATAACAGGAAATGAACTCATGTATACTTCCTGGCCTCAAAGAGTTTCCAGGCTTTGCAAAAAATCACTAACAAGCACTTAAAATTGAATGTGAGACATGCTTACGTAGAGCATTGATCACATATGGCAGAAATACAGAGGCAGGGTCCTCACTTGATAACTCTCACTGGAAAATGTGAAGCATAAAATGAGGGGAAAAAAGTCAAGAGAGAATGTTAGCTCGTTTTATACTGTTGGAAAGCACAATGTGAGAGAATGTTGGGAAAAGCTAGGAAGTACAGTAAGGGTCAGGTCATAAAAGATTTCAAGACATATGGCTTCTTTCTCGAGAAAATCCTAGGAATAAAAAAGGGCAGTCTCTGGGTGCAACATGGAAAATGTGGGGGCAAGGTATGGATGTAGTAAGAAAAACAGGTGCAGAATGATGGGGAGGAAATAAGGAAAGTACCACTGATGATTATATAACAAGTTGTTCAAAAAGAAACATCTAGAAAGCAACCTACTGTACACAGAACCATCATCGGTCAGTAGGTATGTAATATATTAAAAAGGAGAAGAGACAGAGTGGGCAAGACGAGAAAAAGAAGACCTCAGTGAAGTCCAAAGTCTTTACAGTGAGTTTTCTTAGCTACTTCAAATGCTTGAACATCAGTATCTACTAAACTAAACAGGAAGCATATATCCTCTTACCATCTTCAATTGTGCCATGAAGGGAAAAAGCACTGATTAGAATTATACCAGGAAGTGAGAGAGACACAAGCTGCTTGTTTCACGGAAGAATTAAGCAGAAAGGAAAGCAAGAGCTTAAGGATAATGAGCTCTTACCTAAGTACCAATATCAGCTTAAGGAGCAAACTAAATATGTAGAAAACACTAAATACCATCAGCTAAATGATATTTGGAAATATGCCTTTCAACAATTTTTCTAAAATGAAAAGTGCTACTAAATTTTCTGCTGCTGCCAAATTGACATGTTGATTTGAATCTGAATGACTCTCATTCAAAATAAAGAAACAAAGACACCACGTGAAAACATCAGATTTTTGTAATCCAAATTGGTTACTTTTGAAACACCAAAAAATTCAAATTTATGTCAAAGTAGAAAATATTACCAGCTTAAATACTTAGTCTTGGCCACGTATTTAAATAGTTCCTACTGAAATGTGATCTCATTTGGTCTGTTTTTAAACATGGAAACCATAGGATACGGGAAGGGATACTTGTATTTTCTTGCCCGCCCCCCTTCCTACAAAAATGCTGATACTTACATTACAGCAAAACATAGACAATTCACACATACAATCAGGAAAATATTCTGCTCATCACCAATGAAATATACTGAAACATTAGTCTAAAGTGTCTCTATATGAAGCCAAACACAAAAAAGAACTCTTCAAGTCGCATAGATTCCGCAGTCTCTGTTTTTTGTTTTGTTTTGTTTTACCTGCTTGTGTATGTTTCCTTATCTTGTTCTTAAATTATTGTTACCCAGATGCAGTTTAACCATCTGGGTACTTAACCACAGCTACTTAAAAGTAACTCACAAAGACAACCTAACACAGTAGATGCTCAGTCACCGTGTAGTAATGGAGAGATGTATTTTGACTGAATAGAGTAAAGGACAAAGTCAGTGCTGTTGTGGACATTTATGTGGGAATTAGAACTCTAGGTATGAAGCCTGGCATCTCTCTCTTCTCAAGCTATTATTCAGCACATGCAAAATAAGATCAAGCACTTTACCCTATGAATTCTGAAATGTTTGAAACACATATAAAATTGTCAAGAACTCATCAGAATAGATGCTATTACACAAATATAATAAATTAGTATGACTATTAGTTTCCATACCTTTATTTAGATTTTGTTAAAAGTCATGGAATTCATAATTTCCACCATTAATATACTATGTAATTCCATCTCAGCCATTTCTGAAATTGAACTTTTTACAAAACTTCTGACTTCAAATCTCCTGAGACCAAACCATGGAAAATTAGTTTGGTTTGGTCAGAGAAAATAAATGTGCTTGTGTGCCTACAGGATTACACAAGCATGTGCTAGAAAAGGATAGGCTTTTTACCTGGGCACGTTTTTCTATAAACTGAAGATTTACAAAAGAGTTAAATAGATTTGTAATTTTATAAAGGAAATATATGATGATAGAGGGTTAAAATGGAAATATTTAACAACTGTGAGAATTAGTTTACAAAAACCATGGTGTGCCTTCTATAAAAAACCGGTGTTATTTCTTCAATAAGACTTGCTTACTTATTGTAGAGTTTGAGCTTTTTATTTGCTATCCATAACACTGGATGCATTATCCTATATTCAGAGGATTAAGTTAATAGCTCATCAAAATCACTATTCATGTTAATTTCTGTAATTTGGAGACAGGACCTTGAAATCACTATGCTAATCTCATATTGGCACTGTATATTCCTTAAGCATTTTCCAATGGTTGTTGCTATCGGACCTATATTAGGTTTTACTCCAATTTGGGTTTTAATATGGTAAATTGTCACTTAAATGCTTACAGAAATGTCACTAATCTAGTTTGGTGCCTGGTACTAAACTATTCTAATAAGACCAATGCTAAAGGATGACAACTTTACTCAAAAGGAAAATTCTTTCATTTTGAGCTTATTTTTCAACAATACACAAATGCAATAATCATGTGGTTCTTTCCTTCTACTATTTATATCCAGGTGAGAAAACTCAAATCTACCTAATATTCTACATTATTAGTTACGGCAACTTTATTTCTATCCCACCAACTGATGGCAAATACATTTCTATTTAGATTGCAAGTGCTTGTTTTGCACATTGATGTTTGCAACCGTGGCTCACTTTTAATCTTTGGTGCTCTTCTCCAAAGAGATGAAGGTAGGTACAGAGGTGGACAGATATATGTCTGTTCAAAGTTGCTAAGATCCTATTCTTATATTTTAGTATGTGTCTGTTTGTGTTTTGCATATGCACTTGTGCATGTGAACATGCCAAGGTGTGTGAGTGGATGTTGGACGACAACTTACAGGAGTCAATTCTCTCTTTCCACCATATGAGTATCAGGGATCAGACTAGGCAGCTAACACATTTATTCTCTGTTTCCTGTTGCAAGCTATTTTGAGTGACAGGAATTTGTGCTTTAAATGAAGGGCCCAAGCTATAAATGTCTCTGGTCATTAATTTATTCCTTCATGATTCCTTCATCTGTCAATCATGCATTATATCTTTTAAAGCTATTTTAAAGAAATGTATGATATCTCTCTGCAAAAATTCTTTGGAATTCCACATAATGTTACATGACTGTACAATTTGAAACTGAAGGCACAAAGATCAACCAAAAACTTCTTTTAGAATCAAAATTGTTAGGCATTGCTAACTACAAAGAAATTAACATTTTAAAACCTGCTTCTTAGGTGGGAAGCATTCTGATTAGTGAAGGCTGATTATACTCATTAATTATTTTATAACCATTATTATCATACTCAATAAAAATATCCTCCAAAGCTTCCTCCTCAATGATAACGTTCCTAAATTATTTATTGCCTCTAATATTTAAATTTTCACACACCTATTTTATTTAACATGTCAGCATAGACCTTCACAGAGTAACATCTAGGAAATTAGATATGTCTAATTCAATTGGTTGGTGAAAAGTAACAGATAAAGCAAAGTTCTGCTGGGTATTATGTCTTATAAAAAGATATGCTCTAAGTAGATGTCCAAGTCTCAAAATCCACTACTCTGAGAAGAGTGATATACGAATAAAAGTCTCCTAGTTCTAAAGAACAGGATAGTCACCACCTTGATCAAGAATAGGCAAAGCATTTTGGTTCAGGGCTTGTTAGTAGGAAGATTGTGTTATTTGAAAGATAGTGTATATGGAGGATCTTACAGTTTAAATTTGTCCTTAGTCCTTCCTCAATAGAGAGGTGAAAAGAGGTGCTGGACACATACCCTATCTTTAGAAATCATGTTTTTCACCTAATACCCAGGCTAAATGCACATGGGCACCATTACCAAAACAGCGACCCGGTAGCACTCCAAGCTTCCTTGGTGCACAAGAACACAAAGGAGCAAAGCATGGAGCTCTGAAAATTCATGAGTATCCAAAGTTTGAGCTCAAACTACGGTTTAATTTCAAATGTCAACCGATTCAGTCACTGAGTACTATGGGCAAGGACTCATTCATGTTTATAGACATAAATATTGAAAAGAACACATATGCAGTTTTGATTGAACAGGTAAAAATGTTGGGAAGGTTCTACTCAAGATATTTGAAATAACCATACATGTATACAATTTATAATTTGAACAGCACTTATACATATAAAACCCTGTAGATTTTCTCAAAGTTTTCTAAAAAGAAAAATAAATCAGGGATGGTTTCTCCCTCTGACACAGCTGAAATGTGCCTAGCTTAGAGAATAGATATGTTACTCGGTGTATGAGTAACTAGCACAAGACTCAATAATCACTACCTAGAAGAGCTAGGTGGTAATATTTCTCTCTGTCACTTTTCCCACTAGCTCACCAGGAATCCAGTTTAGTAAATCATATAGCCTCCCTAAATCTTGATTCTCTAGAAAATTTGTCTCCCTAATAATGAAAATAAGAATCATGATTTACCAATTCTTATGTATCACTCACTATTCTCTGATACAGTCTAGAAATACACAGTACTTAACAATTGCTATTTATTCAAATCACCAGCATTTTGGAATTTTTCAAGCAAAGGCAAGACAAAAACAGCTCACTTTATTAACAATTTAGGAAGCTTCTTATAAGTATAGGATACAATATTGAATGTTAAATTTTGGTACGCCAAATCACAAGTATTTGGTCTTTAAAAATAGATTCACCTCTCATATAAAAAAGCACGCTTTTTACAAATAGTACACAGATTCTAATCTTGCTTCATCATGAGGCTTGCTTAACCATCCACCCATACATCTACCCATCCATCCTTTATTTCCATGAATCAAATACCTACTGGTTGCCTCATTTCTGGCAAGATCTCCTTGTTACTCTCCAGGTCTTGCATTTTGCGTCTTTCTCAGGAGCAGGTTGATCTGACAATCTTTTATTTCTCTTGAAACCTGGCAGGCCAAGGTTCACCTGACACTTGACGGTATCCCACGGTAGTGGTGGGCTATTTGCCCTTTCATTCAAAGGACTTTAGATGTCAAGAGCAAGCTTAGCCCACATGGTGTGAGTGCTAAAAGTATAGTCAAATAATTATGCATTTTAGTTTGGAGAAAATAACTACAAAGCAATGAAAAGCTCAATAGAAAGGCTTTGTGTACATAATGAGTATTAATTCCACCACTTTTCTTAAAATTGAGATTGCATATTTTTAAGCTTAGGAATCAACATGTTCACAGTACACAAAGCCAATCTGAGTCACCTGTACAATGACCAGCTGAATAACTTTGTTTTAAAGCTAACCACCCACTGTTGCCCTCCTTTAATTTCCACATCAAATGTCATGTTTATAAAGCTACCTACATCATCAGTTTGTATAACAACCGCAGTATGTGTCATCTGCTACAAACCTGTTGTTTATATGTGATTTTGTGCATATGTATGTGGTTGTTTCTGTATAAGTATGTATGTTCCTACCAAATTTTTAAAAATATTATTATCCTTCTTTGAAATAGAGTTTCATTTCTCTTAGGCTGGCCTTGAACTACTGATCTTGCTGCCTCCACTATCCTAGTAGTGGGAGCGGTTGGAAGACCACCACAAATCTTTACCTGTCCATTAGTAAGTCAACATAAACCATGGGAAATCCATTAGCAGAAGTACCTGAGAAGGTGAGACTGAACTAAAGTAAGCACTAATGCCCCATTTTATAGTATTCTCATATCCTTGCACACGTGCACATTCATGTATGTATCCTTAACCACTATGATAAAATACATTAATTAAACACTTGAGCTGGTTTTCTGATTTACAATTCCAGGAACTCAGTTTGGGTTTATATTTCCTCAGTTAATGTTTCTCTGAGCACTCATGATTTTAACACTTTGAACATTATTTTAACTCCAAATTGTTCTATCTGCTGGGTAGGACAGCATGAAAATGACAGCTCTCAGTAATAATCAAGCAATGTAGCCAATTCCTTGGTCCTCAATGGAAATGACATAGAAATATGGTAGGTAATGAGAATAGTAAAATGTGTTTGGTGTTTGACAATGTGACTAAATGATTCCTATTAACACATTCAGTGCCAAGTTCTCTGAGAGGTTACTGTTATACACATTTTGCACAGGAGGAATAGACTGTAAGAAGCTGAGAAACTTGCCTAAGTCAAGAGACTAAAGGAAGTGATCTGAAGTATGAATATGGCTCTGACTCTTGCCAAAGCCAGAATACCTCCTTGTATGAGAATTGTGTAAGTGCACAGGCTTCCTTCAGGAAGTCGAAAACATTGGCTGGGTATTTCCAATTTTTCTAGGGAGAGGAGTTAGATTACTTATCAGCATCTTAAACAATTCTAATTCTTTGTAAGTTTATGAAGGACCATATCTCCTTCTACTGCCATATATGGCTCAATGATGCGCAATACTTCCCTTGAAACATTCTAGACTTACTTTTATTCTAAATCTGTTATCTAGCCTGCATGCATCTCTTGCTCATATGGACTCCACTGGCACTGAATCCCTGATAATTTATTAGGCTTTGGTGTTGTGTTTGAGTGTGTATATGTGTGTGTGTATGTGTGTGTGTGTGTGCATGGCCGTGAAATACATAAGTTTCTTAAAAAGAGGATAAACTATTTTCAATATTATCTCTGATAGAGATAATATTTTCAATAGTATCAGTATTTTCATAATATTGATACCAATAATATCAATAATGTCAATATTTTCAAATATCAATAATATCAATATTGTCAATACTATCTGTTTCGAAGACATAGTATAAAATTTTACATATAGTAGAAGCTTCATAAAAGCCTACTGGTGTTGATTTGCTCACTTAGCAAGTTGTACTTAATACAACTGTGCTTGGTATGACTTTTGATGACCTTATTCCTCTCTCTGAAGATCAAAGGAGCCTCTAGACAATCAAAAAAAAAATGTCCAAAGAACTCAGAGGAAAAAAGTCTTATGTTCCTAGCTGGGCTCCCTTATCAGGCTTCAGTGGGAGAGGATGCACTTAATATTGCTGTGAATTGAGGTGCCAGTGGGTTGGTACCACTTTGGAGCCTTCCCTTCTCTGAGAAGGAGAGGGGCAATGGAAGAAGAGGGCATGAGGGTAGCACTAGGAGGAGAAGAGAGAAGGAGCTGGGATCAGGCTGTAAAGTGATTAAATAAATGAATGAGTGAAAAAAGTCTTGTACATATATCAGTCTTATAGTTTTACTTTGTTATCACACTTCCACATACCTATTTTCTTATGGTTATTGTCTCATTGTGGCATATATGTCATGATCATGAGATTCATTCAGTTATTCAACACTTGTTTAATGAAATTTACTATGTGAATTTAATTGTAACTGATGTTTGAGTCCTCATAAAGATTAGAACCATATTATATAGATTTATGTGCTCAGTATTAATACCTGGATAATAATAATTGGATCAACTTTTAAAGAAATTTACTTTTGTTATTCATAATTGTCAAGAACAGTCTAGCTGTATTGCTTTCATCTTTAGGATTATGAATTTCCTTAGAGATATGAATGTTTATTCAGTATTACAGTGCTTATTATATTTATACACTAGCTTTAACTTAGTTTATATATTTAAGGAAATAATCACCAGCAGAGTCATAAATGAAATCAGATATCGCATAAGTGACACTCAGAATTTACAAATATGACTCTGCTAATGAATGCAAGTGATAAAGTTTATAGTTGAGTGAAACACAACTTTGGGCTTTACACACTTAGGAAGGCAAGTGACATGGAAAATGATGAACTTCTAATTTCATGAGAATTAGACTAAGAGACAGCACTCAGGGATGCTCTAGCAGAAGTGTATATAGATGTGTCAGTAGTACAAAAGTCATATCCTCAGCTAAGAACCCAGTCAATATACATGAAAAGTCATTCTCTCATTGGTTTTCCATTCTTAAATATCTTCTTTAAATGCTACATGGAAGAATAACTAAAGGGACACACACGTATTGAAAATAAAAGACACTTTTATAAGTGTATTTTCAAGGCATCTTTATCTCATTTAAAATTTAAGTGTGATTATAATTCCCACTGCCAAGAAAGTTAACACTAATTATTTGAATAAATAATAGTAAACAAATTAAATGGGGGTGCAAAACATGAACTGCAGAATAGCAATAAAAATGGCATAGTTATTTCTAGTTGATATGCTTGAAGATGTGATTTTAGATGCCTATTAGTTAAAGATTTTTAACTCGAACCATTTTGATTTTACTATTAGATTGTCATTAAAAATTACACTAGTCTTTCCTTAACAGTGAACAAGGATGGTCTTTGTTTTTATACAGCTTATATGTGTATATAATTATATGATTTATAAATATATTTATATACCTATGTAAATCACATAATGAATCTTATAATTAAAACTCATAGCAAGGTCCATATTTTCAGCAATTTATTCCCAATACAAATATTTCTTTTAATGTTTCAAAGTATTACTTACTATGTAAGGCATAAAAATATTGTCATAGGTTTTGATTAACTCTGTTTCAGCTCTTGCCCCCGTCTGTGTGTGTGGGAGGTGGCTGGGTGGGGGGAACATGGGTGTGGTGTGTGTGTGTGTGTGTGTGTGTGTGTGTGTGATTTACCTTAGTCTTTATCTTGTTTATCTTGTTTCACTTTAAAGGGTAATTCCAAGAAAGTTCAAAATCACATAGCAGCTAGCTATGATTTTCTTTCCACTCTTAAATGGCAGTAAAGTCTAATTCAAAATACATATGTGAGATGTTTTCTTAATATTGCTAGGCTAATATGTTTCTGTGAATGTACTAAAAAAGAACTAACATCTATAGCTTCAAGGCATTGAAAATGGTCAAGTGTCATGACCTACTTATTTCTGAAGCAAATGTTTTGAGATCAAGGTTCTACCTTTGGCCTTTAAAGACCTTCTAGAATAAGAAGTGGACAGACCAAAAACATGAAAATGTGTTAATAATCTAGTTAACTTGTGAAGTTCTTCCTGTATCAAGATCCTCTCATTTCATAAACAGAACCATTATTATCACCAGCCTTGCCACCACTCCCCAGGCCTCATTCAAGAGAAAATGATGACTCAGTTTTCTAGATATACTACATTTGCAAACTCTGTGTGTGTGAATGGAATACAAATTATTTCTTAAAGTGTTAACTTTTTTCCTTTTAACTAACTGTCTGGATTTGAAAGCAGAGAACTCAAGTTTTGATTGCATAATTTGCTGCCAAAAAAGGCTTTATTAAAACCTCCTACCTGGCCCCTAGGATCTCTATTGCAAAAAGTGACAGTATCAGCTTCCAAAGTCTCCAGGTTTATAATGTTAAAAATAAAAAATTATATAAACATTAAAAATAAAATTCCAGGGGGCTGGAGAGATGGCTCAGAGGTTAAGAGCACTGTCTGCTCATCCATAGGTCCTGAGTTCAATTCCCAGCAACCACATGGTGGCTCATCACCATCTCTAATGAGATCTGGTACATGCAGACAGAACACTGTATACATAATAAATAAAAAATCTTTTAAAAATAAAAAAAATAAAATTCCAAACAGCTATACACATGAGTGGATTAGAAAACTTAAGCAAGCACATTATGATTAATTTTTCTATTGGGCAATCAAAATTACAATCAACAAACTATGGACTCTAAAATATACTCTTAATTCTATTCTGTCCAGCTCATACTACCGAAAGTTCATTGGCCTTTGCTAAAATCGAGTGAGCATATACACAAAATATATTAAGCAATATTAGAGATAACAATTTATATAGTCTGGTAATAATCTTATACTAACTCCATGAAATTCAAAGAATATGATTCCTCCCTCAATTTTACATCAGGTGGGCTGAGACTCAGTATAATGTCACTCTGATTCTTCATTCTAAGCTTGTATGCCTTGCAGACAGCTTTGCTTTAAAGGAGAGTAAGACAGGAAGAGCAATAGCAAAAATCACAACTATCACAACTGCTGAAAGCCTTCATTCCAGTGATTTTTTTTTCAGAAATATTCAACATAATTCCTGGTGTTTGAAAACCACTATAAGATCCCTCTGAGATGAGTAATTAGATTCTTAGTGACAAATGAAAAAATCATTTGTAGGAAACATTCTTCAAGAATGCATAAAAATAATCATTTTACACGTAGTTTTACACAAGAAGCAGCACGTAACCATTAATGCCATAACATGAAAACCTATGAAATCATGATTGCATGATGATAAAAGAGAGAAAAAGAGAAACTTACCTACTTTGTGAAGATCTGAGTATCAAGAAAGGAATCTTGGGAAATGGTGCTACTGTCCACTACTTATCTAACCTCAACATCTTTTAACACTCCATCTAATTAGCTACTTAATCCCATTGAGTCAGCTGTAAAAGTCTATCTCAAAAATGGTCAGATTTCAAATTACTAGCATTCTGTCCTCACATATTTCAATAGCTTACTCACCAGTTTCCTGTCGCTAGTCTTAGCAGCCTTTTCAGGATTCTGACCCCCTTCCTATTCTCCTGCCAATTCCTTCCTAACAGGACTTTTCTAAAACATCACTGACCAAACTTCAATCTGATACCTCTAAATGGATTAAATTTTTTCCCTTATTACCAGGGACTGGCACAGTTCTCTTGATTTTTTTTCTAGCTATTTTCCTGTAGAACACCTCAAAAATTGCTTTGTATCATGAGTTCCCAGCATCATCAGGGCTATTTTTAACTTGCTCTGAGTTTGGATCAAGAAAATGTTGTACCCTACTTCAAGGCCTTGCATAGAATTTATTTGAAAAAGACCTCTGAAATATATCAGATACTCTTAGACATCACCTCTGCTCCTACAGAAGATTAAACACCCCTTTCCAACTTCGCTATGATTTTCTCCATTTCGTTTCTATATTTCCTGATTGAAACTATGAGCAGAGAAATATTCTCAAGTCAAGATTTTTTTAGTTTCTAGCATAGTACCTGATACAATAAGTACTTAATAAATGTTTTTGAGTAGAAGAGAACCAGTAAAAGATAAAGAAAACAGAGAGTATTGTAACAATTGTCACTTAAGGAATCACTCTACCAGTGCAAATGATTCATGGTGTGAAAGTCTAGTGAAAAGCTTGCAATGTGTCACTGTGCTTTATGTTCATTCTTGGGCAAATTTTGCCATATATTACTTAAAATGCTATTTTATTATACACATATCCAAGATATATTGTGGACTCATACTAAAGTCTCTATTTTGTCCCCATTTTATCTATCAACTTTGATTGAGAAGAGCACTTAGATTCTTCTATCTCACCAAGAATCTGAAGGCTACATTTATTCCAATAAGTAAGCATAGCTACACAAAGCCCATCTGGATGCTTCAATATTTAGCAGAACATTTTGGTCAGCTCCTTGAGCAGGTTACCATGGAAATAATCTTGGGACTTATCAGAAAAAAACTTCTAGTAAGCTTATATGAAGTCCTGGATAAACACAAGAAATCCTGACACACAGAAAGATCAAAGACCAGTTTTATTTTCAAGCCAGTGGCATCTTTTTACCCAGCTCCAGAAATCATTATCCATGTGGTATCCCTGAAACTATACAATATGGAAGACAGTACTAACATTTTCAATAAAGTCATAACACTTTTGAAATTCCAATATGGTCTCAATTTGAAATATAAGAAGCTGGATCTTTATGATGTCTGTTTCAGGTGGATGAGATAGAATTTTTTTCCATCAACACATGCATTACTCAAAGCCTTAGCTCAACTTCCCTTCATTCTCAAAGACTTAACCAAGGAGATCTTTTTTTTTTTTTTTTTTTTTTTTTTTTTACTACACTTTCATTCTATACCACCTAAGATCCTAGGTATTCTTTTTTTTTTTTTTTTCAGGGTATCATTTTTATTTTATTTTATTAATTTGTAGTTTATTTTTTTTTACTTTTACATATACATTTATATTATTACATATATATACAATAAACTACATAGAGCCAGAAGGACCACAAAAGAAATAGGAATTATATAAATGTTACATTTATACTGTTTTGCCTATTTGTATTTTGCAACCTTGGAGAAAACATCTTTCCTACCTTGGTGAGTCTACAACTCTGAATGTAAATCAGTATCTGTCATATTTCATCTCCATCAACCTTAAAAACTTCTATCTAGACCTAAAAAGATCTTAACCCCTAAACAACTAATCTTAATTGTGAAACTGCACTATATGGTCTTCAAACCCATCAGAAACTTGAGAAGGAATAAAATCAATTATCTGAGTAAACAAGAAATGCAAGTTAGCAGCTTCCCAAATGAGAAGGTGACAGAGACAGTTTGCTGACTGAACAGTCACCCAAAATTCTCTATAATGCAGGAGCATCATATTCAACCTTCTGGCCCATTAAATCTGACAGACGTATTTGTGATGCAGGAACTATTGAGGACTTGCTTACACTGTCTTGGAAAAGTTTGGCCGTTGACTCTGCTTGTGTCCAAGCTTACCCACTTTTAGGCAGAATTCTGTCAGTAGCAGAACTGAGGATATAAATAAAATATACATTTAAAAGAAAAGGTCAAACTGAAACAGACCTAGATGAAAGAGAGACTCCTAACTCAAGTCATTCTATACTCACATGAATTCAAACTACAGAACAAGCAGATAACTTATATTTCTAATTCCACTACATGGGAACAGTTCTGAGACTGGCTGAGAAATGAATGTCTGTGCATAGACAATGTTGGCTGCAGAATCCCTGTGACATTTTTAGATGCCATTCTTTGCATGGCATGAATGAAGATTTACAGATGTCTTTCTTCTGCTCATACAAAGAACAGAGAACCAGTCTTAATTGTTCTGTGCATCCTGCACACCTTATACACTTATGATTTTAGGACTGTGTAATGATTGTGAGAAATTTTATGCTTCCAGAACAAAAGAATCAGACACTGAAGCTGAATAAAGCATGACAGGATCCATTCCTCTCAGCATGCTAATCACTGGCATCCTGCATCCTTCATGTTCCAGCCCCAAGTGCTTCAGTTGCTGTTCCTTATCACAACAGGACAGCTTTGAAGAAAGCTTCTGATTCCAACTGGTCCAGCATTTCAGACTGCCCCACAGAAGACTTCTATTAAGCCTGGAATTTCTCAACATTTAAAAACCAGACCACAAATGTTATTCCTAGCTTGCTTAACCATTTTCCCCAATTGTTTTTGGGCCCTACAAAGGTATCCTTCATCCTAAATCAGCCAGAAGAAACCTAAAGAGAATGACAACCCATTTCCCTTATGGGGGTTGGGTAGGGTTTTAGTTGCTTTCTTGGGATATGGGTGTTTATTTTCATTGGAAGATCCTAGGTATTCTTATTCACACAGGTACTTTATGAAGTAGACAGTCCATCACTTTTAAACACTCCTTTGAACAGTGAGACTCACGTATTTACTAATTATGAAAAAAGTCAGGGACTCTGCCTATTCCTTGCTAAGTGCATTTATCATCTACATATGTTAACAGGTTTGTGCTATTAATGTAATTGATGAACTCCAGGATTTGAGAGAAATATTATCACCTCAAATTGTTTGTTTCCATGTCCAAATTTTACTAGTCTTTCATTTGTACCTAAGGTTTATCTTAATAGTGTTTGAATTTATCCACAGAAGTATTGGTTGTTAGCTGTGGTATTTGGACATACCTCTAAAGTTATCCCACGAAAGTAACAAAAACTCAGAATCCCTATGAATCAAAAAGTGTCCTCTAACAAGCTGTGTCATATGTTACTCATTTAAGAATAGGGCAAAAGCACAGCTTCTTAACATATTTGTAAATGAAAAACATGTGATTATAACCTGTAACACCATAAAAATATCTCCTTTGGTATGTCCAACCCCAGACTAGAAACCAAAACTCAGCAAGGGAATTTTTAGCTAATCTGAATTCAGCTCATTTTGTCCATACTCTATATGTGCTAACAAAGTTATTTTTAGAAAAGTATCCAATGTGTATACATTACTATACTTTTACTGAATGCCATCAAAGAAATGGCACATTGCGCTTAGGTTCCATGTCCAGCATGGTCAAATGTATTGATATGGACAGCCCTGTGATTTTAGTCAAGGGACCCTTAGTACTTTGCATTTCTTCATATGTAAAAAGTGAGTAATGATAGTTTAAGATCCTGTTAGGACTAAGTCAAGATGAGGCATTGTATTACAAGTAATAGGTTTTGCTATTGTCAATCATACTGAAAACTCAATTTGGCAATCAAAGCATACTCTTTTTTAAAACAATGGTTAATTAAAGATTATTTGCTTTCATAGTAATTCCAAATAACAAACACACTTAAGCAACCATAAAATTTTATAACTCATCTCTAGAGCTTTCTGCATTTACTATTTGAGTGGAATCAATATGGTTATCTACCTGCTGGCTTTTCTTATTCTTTAGCATGCAATGAAGGCCATCCTGTTTTATGTCTGTCTCAGAAAGCACTGAACTAATCAATGTATACCGTGATAACAGGATGATTTGGAACACACATAACAAAGGCTTATCACTTTACTGTAAAATGAATGTATCAAAATATTTTTCTAGATAATAATAAGAAAATAGATGTTCTCTATCCTCCATTATTTTAGTGAATGGTAACTAAAGGATTAGAAGGCTGATTGATGATTCCAAAGCTTAAGGCTTTTGGATTAAATGTACCATATAGCTATTATAAAAATTGAAATATAATAATCTTATAGGCTAATTTTAAATAATACCCAAAATATACTCAGTTTGCTCACATTTGTCTACTATCAGTAAATCCTAGATTATTGTAAAAGGTGGGAAAGAGAAGTGAGAAGGGCTACATGCTTCCCTTCTTTCCTCATGTGGATAATCTCAGAAAATAAGAAGGGACTGGCTAAACTTACTTTACAAACAAGATGATGTTAGGCTTAACTGACAAGGAAAAGTACATCTTCAGTCATCTAGACATGAGGTAACCTCACCAAGGAACTAGTCTTATCTCATGTGACAACAGGCCCAGAAATGTAAAAAGCACTTTCAACTTCACAAACCAAGATAATATAGTAGTTCCCATGTGCCAGGATAACTCACTGAAACCATGATTTGCAATTACACCACATATTCCCCTATGGAAATATTTGCTTTCAGTTGTCTCCTGAGGAATCACAAAACTGAATAAATTGTGATGTTTCAAGTATTATCGTTAAAAATGGTGATCACTTATGTTTGCATACTACACATGAAGTTGTATTACAGAATGAAGATAAAATAATGTTGCATTAGAAATGAGAATAGATTTCAAAACAAAGAACACCAAGAGTGATGTATGGAAAGCAAATGTTGTTTTAACTTTGAGAAATGGAATGCTAATGGGGGTGACAATTTTTCAGGATGCTGGTAGCTACAATTACTCATTTACAGCCTTAGAAAAGAAAATAATGCATGTGAGAAAAAAGTGAGACTTGAGAAAGCAAGAAAGAGAAAAATCAGGAAACCAAAATTGTGTTAGTGCCAGTGATTCTATATGCCACTGTTTGATTAGTTCTAATGGGCAAAGGAAGGGAGCAATGAAATGAATGAACGGCAGGCATACGTGCAGGAATACGTTTTCTGGCCTTATCTTGGTGAGCGCTTTGAGACATCTCACAGAGGTAGAGACGCAGTTTAGAAAAAGAAAAAATGTGATGTTCTTTTTTATGAAGTAGTAGAGAACAACACAGGTGACCCAGAACTTCTTGCTGGAATTGTAGGGGAAATTAGCTTTTCATAAAATACATCTTAAATTAGACTTAGATCACTTTCCCCTTCATTTTCTTCCTCCAGCCCCCTTCCATGCCCTTCACTCTCCAATAGATAGCTTCTTTTGCTTTGATTATTATGGCCACATATATCTATATGTAGGTATATGTATGTACACATACATAAGTACAACCTACTGTGGTTGTTTTTGTTGGTGGTGTATATATGGTCTCAGGGATGGCCACATTATACTAGACAACCAATAAAGGGGTTCATTTTAGCCTTTTAGAGTTGTTCAATTATTCACTAAGTCAGAGAAACTGAAGTGTCTAGTGTATAATCATACTCTGACTGCCATACTGTGTATTCATTCAAGATAAATAGTAGTAGTAGTTGTTGTTGTTGTTGTTGCCGTTGTTGTTTTTAGCCATATTTCACTTTGGTCCTACAAACATGTACTTATAGACAAACAGGTATTTTCTCAGAATATGCTTAGAATTTTTTAAATTACCCTCCAGTTTTATAAATGCCATTCTCTCTATATATATTAATAATATGCATATATTACCCAGCATCCAGATTTATAGATTTATCATTGAAGACCAAGTTCAAAATCTATGTCAATCATTCTCTGAGAAACTTTGACTAGATATTACTATATATCAGTATCTTATATACCAGTCCAACTACTTTATGAATGGTGTCAGCCTACTCACCTAGGGAACACCTTTCTTTTTTCTTCTTTGTATTTTTATTTGTTCACTTTACATCCAGATTGTAATTCCCTCCCTTGTTGCTTCCTGGTCCCACCCTACCTCCCTCATCTCCCTCCCCCATCCCATAGTCTTCAGAAAGGGGGACTCTTCCTCCCTTACCATCTGACCTCAGGCTATCAAGTCTCATCTGGATTGTCTGCATCCTCTTCCTCTGTGGCCTGGCAAAGCTGCCCCACCAGGGGGGAGTGACCAATGAGTGGGCATCAGAGACCATGTCAGAAGTTAATCCCTACTCCCCATAATATGGGAACCACAAAGAGACTGTACTGCCAATCTACTACATCTGAGTAGAGGGTCTAGGTTCTCACCATGCATGGTCCTTTGTTGGTGCATCAGTCTATGCAGCACCACCCCTAGCCTGAATTTGTTGGCTCCACTGGTCTCCTTGTGGAGCTCCTGCCCCCTCCAGGTCCTTGAATATCCCAACTCTTTCATAAGACTCCCTGTGCTCCACCCCAAAGTTTGCCTGTCTCAGCATCTGCTTCGATAACCGGCTGGGTGGAGTCTTTCAGAGGACCTCTATGGTAGTCTACAGTCCTGTTCCTTCTCTTCAAGGGCTTCCTGTGTCTATTCTATTTGCCCTTCTGAATGAGAATCAAGCATTCTCCCAAGGTTCTTCCTTGTTATTTAGCTTCTTTAGGTTCGTGGATTGTAGTGTGGTTCTCCTGTATTATGTGGCTGATATCTGCTTATAGGTGAGTATATACCACGTGTGTCTTTCTGGGTCTGGGTTATTTCACTCAGGATGATCTTTTCTAGTTCAATACATTTGCCAGCAAGTTTTAAGATTTCCTTTTTTTAAATGGCTAAGCAGCATTCCATGTGTAAGTGTACCACAGTTTTAGAACAGCTTTCTTAATTACTGAAATATAGCATTGGTAAACAAGCCCTTCCCTTACCTCAGTTTTCTCAAAGGAATACAGGCTGTCCTTTACTACCCTTTTCTGGTTCTGCTCAACCTAATTTATTTAGCTTCAGCAAACACTAAAATTGGGTGAAATATGAAAAGATGTGTTTGAGGAAATGACTGTGAATTCCAGTAAGACTAAACCAGTTAGAATAATTCATTCAAAACATGAAAATGTAAACACAAATGCATGCATACAAACCATTGTTTTGTACATATCTGTGCATAAATGTTAAGGTTGAAAGTCTTTTTTCACACCTTGAATGGGTAATACCATATAAAGTGTCTCTATTCCTTTCTTGTAAGGTTGATATTAAACCACTTAGAGCTGATGCTGAATCCTTATCTATTTCCGTAAGAATAGACAGCAGTCACGTGATGCACATCCAATGAAAACACATGGTGTGTATTGCAGACACATCTAGACCATCATTGGCCAGATCCCAGCATTCTCTATAGTACTCCCCAAAGGGATAAGAGGTTACCCTTCACTTCATGGTAATAAACTTATCATGCTCACTGCAAAAGGTAGTAAAAAAGAGAGGAAGAATCATAAATATGAACAAAGTTTTACAGCTAGGTGACAAAATTAGACAGTCGTTAAAATATGTCAGTCTTATTAAACTTCTGCACAAGGCTCTTAATTGTGAGACAATTGGAGCCTTAGGTAACCTTAAATCACAGCCAACAGCAGCCTGTGAAGCAAATGCACATTAGAATGATGTCACTCTCTATGCTAGTGCTAGATTTTCAAAGGTTATTTAAGACATTTAGTATGAGACCGTGGATCCCCCACTTGTAAATAACACAAATAAGAAATTTAAATTGCAACAAAATAAAAAGCTATCTACAATAGCATATTTTCTTCATAATGTAAAAAGGAAAACATTAATAAACCTAAACATTTGTAATAAAATCATGTATAAAAATTTATTTATTAACAATTTCATTTATAAGAAACATAATTTGCAAACAAATTTCAGTTTCCATTAGGTATAAATAAAGAATTTACTGTTTTCAGGTGCAGTTTTTAGAAAATTTTTCTGTACTCAACTACACAGTGCATTATTCTTCTTGAATTGGTAATAAATTTGAACATGATGGTTTTATTATTTGCCTAAACTATATGCCCCAATTGGACATCTGATATTTTGCCTTAAAGCTGATTGGACCTACTGTAATATAAAAATTATAAGAAGTGAGGAAAGATTTCAAGAATGAGAAATGAAAATGTCCTCAAATAAGTGTAGGCCTAAATGAACACATGAACACACACACACACACACACACACACACACACACACACACACACACACACACACACATGAATGCATATTATGTTTTCCTAATAATTTTAATTTCTGGATATGTAAATACTATCATATCTGATTATTTGTATGTGTTTTCATTTGAGTGGCATGAGTGGTATCTGTGTTCTGGTCATTTAATTTTCCCTGCTCCTTATCCAGGGTAAATAAACTTCACTAGCACGTGTCAGCTTTCTGTCATTAAAGCCATGGAAAGAATTGCAAATGCTTAGAGACATACTGGAATTGCTCTGTACATAAGCCTTTAGGGTAATAATTTAAAGTAATACTGCAACCCATCAAAGATAGCTGTACTGACAAGGGACCCAGAATCCAGTGCCTGAAATTCCTAGCATCGTGAACTGGAGTTGAATTGTAATGCTAAGTGGTTTTGAAAAGTCCATCAAGATTTAATAGGGTGAATTTTCAGACTTGGTCAGAGTTTTAGCCACATAAATTCCATTAAGTTCAAAGCTCCATAAGGTTCCACTCTGCCTGAATTTATGCCCACATTCCAGTCTACAGCCTCCTAAGCTCTCTGTTGGGCTCTCCAATGTCTCAATTTCTTTCCTGGTATTTTTGGTTTTCACACTGCCCCTCAAATCTGTCTCTTCCCTTGGCTTCACCATCCTCCTGTTTGAAATCCTTTGAGACCTCTGTTTTAAAATAAATTCTCTCTTTACTGATTCCCTATCATGACTTTATTATACCTGACCCATTTCCTAAACAAAGCTCTATCAGAGTCAATTTGAGCCATCACTAAGGTTGTATGCACATAGACTGCTCCTTGGATAATCATATCCAGAGATGATGTCAGCTCACTCAGAAAATTTACTTCTCATTGGTGTGTTGGAACACTGAGAAAACAGCATGAAGTCACTTCTGAATCCAGGTCAGCCATTTTCTGAATGCATAAGAGTAAAGTTTACAAAAGAATGGATCTCCTTGGATGCATGACATGTTACTCTATTAATGAGTCATAGAACAACCTAGCAGACTGCTTGATAGAGAAGTGCTACTTGGGGGTCAGTGCTGAGTGATATCACTGCATGAAAGGAGAGAACAATAGTAGATACTAAGATAAGGGAAGGTTCCAAAGATTTTCCAATTTTCCATTACTGTCCTCTTCTCTCAAAGCATATGACTATTTATTTTTATATTAAAACACAGTATTAAGACATGTAATAGAAATTAAGATTAAGATTCCTTGATGGCTACATAAGAATAGAATAGAGAAAAGAAATTTTAAAGAGAACAGAGTAAGAGGCAGGCAAAAGACACACACACACACACACACACACACACACACACACACACACACACACAAATTTCCTACCAAACACATCCCTTTGTTCCAGAAAGGAACACTGAATTCAAAGTGTTAAGAGACTTAGACATGGAATTAAGAACATGGGACTTCTTTCTGAAAGTAATGACAGTGCACTGAAGAATCAAAAGAAGGGATGTTTTTGAAAAGAAGTGGTACAGGAGGAGGGGTCCAGTTAAGAAGGGTTACACCAGTCCACAAAGGCATTGTATCTAGAGAAACAGGCACAGGCTAATGAGATACATAGGAGCATACTTGACAAGAATTCATGTGTAATGATACAAACACAAAATCACCTCAAAATGAGACAGTATGAAAACATAGGTTGAAAAATATAACCATCTGCCCTAGGCCGGTCTTTCTCTGTGTTTGCATCATTCCATCACCATATCTACTAAGAATAAAGAAAAGAAGAAAAGCCAAAAGTCTTATTGGATCATACCTCAGCATTTCAGACAGCATTGCCACAAAATGTCTAACACTTCAGTTGGTTGGTCTTATACTTCCTATTGATTAAGAATGCTAACGTGTTTTCTTCCTCTGTGCTTTTTTAAGTTTCTAGTTACCAGTTACAGAAATCTAACCCAAACGCAGTGGCTTATTTGCAGCCATGTGCTTGAAAGGGCTACAGGCAGCTGTTTGTATGAGGCTTATCTCAGAAGCAGCCTCACTCACATATGCCCTCTATTCAGGATCTACAAGGCCTATCATAATCATTATCTATTTGTGAGAGGTTCTGGTCCCACCTGAGTTCTCACTTACACATAATTGTTCTTGAGTTAGGCAAGCTATTTAGTCATTTTAAACACAGTGGGACTTTGTTGGACATGTTTACAGAAAGGATAGAGGTAGTTATAAAAGGGCTATGTAAGCATCTGGGGAAGAAAGTAGCACCAAAAGGAAGACTGAGGGCTATGGAAGGTATTATTAATGCCTTGCCAAAGAATACTCCTGTAAACACATTCATGAGTATGGTTATGTGTGCTTGTAGTTGGAATACTTGAGAGGTGGAGGTAAAAGGATCAGGAGTTTATGGCCATTCTTTCTTACTTTGTGAATTTGATGCCAGCCTGGGCTATTTGAGGTCTTGTTTCAACGGAAAAAAATTAATTTATTCACTTTACATCCCTATCATAGACGCTCCCTCCTCTCCTCCTTATCCCATTCGTTCTAGAAAATACTTTCATTTTGTACATAATTTCACTACAATATAATTTTCTAAAATTATTTTATACCTACCATTTTTCATTCTCCCACCCAACCAGTTATTTCATCATCACAAATTATGGAGACTTAACTGCACTTGCAGTGTGTTACTTATTTGTGTCACAAGTTACTACAGATCAAGAATCAAATTCAATTTGAAGACGTCCACGCACACAAGTCAGTAAGATAAATGAGTTGCTTGTAAGTAGTTGATAACAGAGAAAAGAAAGCCAACTATGAAATAAAATAAAACTTTAAAAATTACTTACTTCACTTGTTTGCAGGATTGTGAACTTTGGCAGTTTGGTCTTTGAACTGGCTGTACTGGGTTTCCCATCCAACAGTGATCCAAAGGAGAGGTTTCCAAAGCTGTTCTCAAATTCAATAGAAGGCTTCAGTGCTGGAGAGATGTCAGTTGCTTGGTCCTGCCCATCCATGGGCCTTACATATGCAGTTGGTTTTTGTTGTCCCATGCTCGTTTTGCAGTAAAGACCTGGTGGGAAGGTTGGGACTGAAAGGCCACTGCTGGGAGCTAATAAAGAAGAGGCAACTAGGGGAGACCCAGGTGCTTGCACTGTAAATTCAGATTCTTCTGGTGAATTAGACTGAAAGATTTCTTTGAATGTATCTTCTCCACCAGACTTAGAGTTATTATCTTCCTTTGCAGATGGGTTAGATTTTTCAACTGTACCAATTTGGGGTTGCTCAGCTGGGTAGACAAAGAAATCTTCCAGTCGGGTTTGGGGTGGGTCTTGTGTGGATGTCTGCATCTTGTTTGGCTGACTGCTGGCCTGGCTTGCTTGTCCAGGGCTAGTATTGTGACTATCTCGTGGCCACTCAGATTTTGATTTTCTGTTGCTGTGTATTAGAGTGGAATTCAATATCACAACAGAAGGTGGAGGCATTGGTGCTGAGGAGTGGGTATTCTCCTGGTGAGATGGAATCATTCGATTCTTTTGTTCTGGATAAAAGCTTGTTTCACTTTTGCTGATGGGCGTCTGGGGAACAGAATTCTTTGGGATGCCAACCAGATGATTCTGACTGGAATGGTTAGTTAGCAGATCCTTCATTTCATCATAGCTTCCAAGAGTGTTCTGGACTCGGTTGGCAAGAGCATCCCCTTTGTTTGTCTAAAGTAAAAAAAAAAAAGATGGGGTGGGAGAAAAGAAGATGAATATGTGTCTGTTTCCTAATATTGACACTTCAAATAGATGCCTTATATAGAAAAATAGAGCTGTTTAAAATTGCCACACTGTCAAATAATCTCATACTTTAAGTGCTATGTAAGAAAAAAAATAAATCTTCTATTGACAGGGAATTCAGATTCCAATACAAGTCTTTACAGATCTTCAATGACCAATTTTCAGTTTCATATGGACACCCACACACACAGAGATAACTAAAGCCATAGTGAATAATAAAAGAATGTCTACAATTATCACCATCCCTGATTTCAGTTTGTATACAGAACTATAATAACAAAAGCAGCATGGTATTGGCACAAAAACCAAGACATTAAGCAACCAAATTGAATTGAAGACCCAGACACAAATCCCCACCCCTATGGACACTTGATTATTTTTTATAAAGAATCCAGAAATATACAGGAAAAAGACAACATCATCAACAAATTGTGATGTTTAAACTGGATGTCTGCATGTAGAAGAATCCAAATAGATCCATATTTGTCACCTTGCACAAAACTCAAGCCCAAGTGGATCAAAGATGTCAACATAAAACCACATACACTGATCCTGATAGAAGAGAAACTGAGTAATAGCCTTGATCTCACTGAAACAGGAAAAAAACTTTCTAAGCAGAACACCATGATCACAGGCACTAAGATCAACAAATAAATAATAAATGGCACTTCATGAAACTGAAAATCTGCTATAAAGCCAGGACACCATTATTCAAACAAAACTGCAGCCTACAGAATAGGAAAAGATTTTTTTTTTACCAACTATATATCTTATAGATAGATAGCTATTAATCAAAACATATAAAGAACTAAAAAAAAAAAAACTACAAAGAAAGCAACCCAATTAAAAGTGGAGTACAAGCCTCTTCTTGGTAGCCTGCTATCCTTCCTCTCAGTGCCACCAGGCCAAAAGAGAATTGATACCCTACAAGCATATACAGGGGGAGGAGGTCCCCCTCAGGGAGTAAGGGGCAAGTGGGAGGGAGGGAAGAATGGGAGGATACAAGGGATGGGATAACAATTGTTATACAGATATAAACAGAATTCTTGAGAGAAGGAACTCAAATGGCTGAGAAATATGTAAAGAAATTTCAACATCCTTAGTCATCTGGGAAATGCAAATGCAAAACTTATTTGAGATTTCATCTTAGACAATTCTGAATGACTAAGATAAATAAAACAAGTAACAGTTCTTTCAGGTGAAGATGTGTAGAAAGGGGAACACTCATCCATTGCTGGTAGGAGTGCAAACTTGTACAGCCATTATAGAAATCAGTGTTGTGGTTCTTAACAAAGATGAGAATTGATCTACTTCAAGATCCAGCTAGACTACAGTTGGTCATGAAATCAAAGCAAGCTTTGTCTTACGACAAAGACACTTAATCAAACATGTTCGTTGCTGCTCTATTCATAATTGCCATAAATTTGAAAAACCTAATATCATAACAGAAGAATAGATAAAAAATACAAGACATTTACATGATGTGGTATTACTCAGCTGGTTAAAAAATGAAACCATTAGATTAACAAGTAAATAGAATGAAATAGAAAAAAATCATCTTGAGTGAGTTAGCCCAGACACACATGATATGTATTCAGTTAGCAGTTAAGGCAATAACGACCAAATTGAAAGCCATACAATCACAGTTGTTAGGTATAGAATAAGATTCAAGGAGGGACAGATAGATCTTGCTAGGAAAGGGAAATAGAGGAGAAAGTTATAGATGGATGAACGGAGGGACTGGAATGAGAGGCCCTGGAGTAGTTTATTGACCAACACAAAATGACCTCAATGGTATATTGTGGACTTTTTGTATCATTTTACTTTGTTTTGACATTTTTGTCTAATTGGTCTTTTACTTTGCATACATATTTTAACTTCTAATTTTAGTGTTTTAATGGAATACCCGCAAGTGTAAATAAAGTGGGTCTCTGTTTCTTGTATCTTCTCTTGGCCTCATTTTCTTCTTTTTGTTTGCTTTATCCAATTCTGGTGTGTTACCTTTTGTTTTATTATGTTTCATTATTAACACTTAGAAGCCTATTTGTTTTCTAATGAGAAACAGGAAAGAGGTGGATCTGGATGAGACAGTTGGTGGGGAGGAACTGAGAGTAGTAAATGGAGAGGAAATCATAATCAGGATATATTATATGAGACAAAATGTATTTTCAATAAAAAGAGGGGTTGGAGTTGGTGGGGTGCTGAATGGCTAGCTGTCTCCATGTCCTGCCCTTAAACGCACTTATGAGGAGATAATTTTAAAGTGATAATTTTAAGGTGAGGAATTTTCCAAAACAAAAGCCAAAACACCCACTGATTTTAGGTTAGATGAGATGAACCATTACACTGTGCATTATGATTAAAATGGTCTTATTACTGGTGGTTGGATTACAAGAAACGCATGACTTGTATGGATTTTTAACACACCAATCTTTACAATACATTGTGCCAAAAATGCTAAGTCTGTTTAATAGAGAAATCAGTTAAATTATGCTGTCTTCACCACACAAACTTTAAACAAAGGCAATGGATTAAACAGTATCTAAATGAGCTAACATGACTAACATGAATCTAATTCCTTTTAATCAGAGAACTGTATAAATTATTGGCGCTTGCCTACATATTCTGGGGGTGACTGTGTTTGCACATTGATGATTCATACTCATTTACTTTGAAAGGTTGCAATTGTTCATCAACAGTGACTCAAGCTCTCCTGTGTCTTTGCAGTGAGTTAGAAATTTTTATTCAAGAATTTAAATTGTTGCTTAAGTAAATCTAAACAAAGTTACCTTTTCAAAACAATGTTAGCTTAATGTGTAAGTGTTAAAGAGGCAACTACATCAATCCTTGGACAATCAACAGCAGAACTCTATCATCTCTTGTACGATATGTTAATCACATAAAATACCAGATTGTTTTTATTAATAAAGTAATTAGGCTCTTGCAGGTATTTTTGCAATGAGGGAGCAAAGGTTTCATGGCTAAAATATGCTGAGTAGCTGTATACTCGGACATAAATCTGATGGAACTCGCTGATTTTAAAATTTAACTTTTATAATTCTTTTTACATCTAAATAAGACTTACAAACAATTTATTAAATTCAGAAAATCAAAAGACTTCATTATGCCTAGGTAGTACTATTCTGGCCCCCCATGTTACAAAGATCAAAAGCTACCATTATTCCTGTAGTCATCTGGCAACTGAGTCATTAGTTAGAAAAGGTAACACATTGTGTGGCCTTTATGTCACAGAAGCCATAGCATGCTTTCCATGCACAGAAATGGAAAGCATGTGCCTCCACCTTAATACATGTTCCACAAAAGATCAATGTTAAATATCCAGTGTACCTCACATGCCCTCAGCACTTCCTGGTCTCCCAGGCTGCATAGGCAGTACACTTACTCAAGCCTCAGGTCTTAATCTATATTGAGGTTAAAGGACTCTGTAGCCTTTGTATGTGAAGAAGAGAGAATATGATGAAGGATAGAGAGTGAAGTATTAGACACTGATGAAATCACCAAGGGAAATAAAAAGTAGAATGAAAAGACTGGGCTCAAGAAAAACACTTGAAGTATATACACCTTTAATAGACTGGGGAAAGAAGAGGAGCCAGGAAATGATATCAAAAAGGAATAATCAGAGAAAGAGTAAAATAGAAACCTTGGACCCATTATTAGAATGATCTGCACATATTTAATTCATACCATGTGTTCATTCTTAGACACTGGTAAAAAATTAGGACATTTAGAAAAATATGAATTTCAAAGATTACACCACAATATGCTAAATATATGCTGGGGGATTTCTGTGGGGATAGAGATCTTTCGAAATTGAATAAATACAAGTCAGTTTTAGCTTGCTTATCTTCAAGAACATCCAATATTGCATAATATGCAACCTCGGTGCTAAAGTAGTGATTAAACAATTAACATTCTATATATTCTCAGTAGAATAATTGCCCTGTTTTCAGAATCACACTTGAAAGGCATATTTAAAGGATATAGATGGGGAGAAATCATTTTTATTCCCTAAAATTCCCTAGGTTTACCATTTTAATGGCAGAAATTACTTTTTAGCAAAGGCAAGAATAAACTCTTTGCATACAGCAATTTCCTTCAACTGACTTACACAATGAACCATTTGGACAGCAGCCAAAGTCAGTATGACTATTCACTCCCTAAATATAAAACAAAGACATTCCCTTGCCTTAAAATCCCACAAAGAATTTGATGTAAGACTGAAACATTTTCAGAGTTTCTCTGCAACCTGAAAAACACTTTTCTCTCAAGTCATATTATTGTATGCTTCAAACACAGATACCTGTCTATGGTCAAGGATCTGATTCTTCTAACAGAAACAAAGGAATTACATTCCCACTTGAAATATCCTCTTTGTGCTTAATAGATTTTGTGGAAGTACATTTTTACAAAATCATAACCTTATCCTTTTCCACTATAGGCACAAGCACAATAATAGCTCTTGCTGTGAGAAGTCACCCTGCCCTGGGTCCACATGATACGGATCTACATACTTTATATCTCATTTGATTACAAGCAAGCTAGTGAAATGCCTGTTGTTACTTTGATGGTATGTAGAAGGCAAATCTTTTTTCTCAGTAGGAAGAATTACATCTAGTAATTAATGTCTCTTCATTGATGTTTAACTATTACAGTGGCCTTAGTTTCTGAGGTGCGTTGATACATTTTTAAGACTCAAGTTTTTTTTATTTTATTTTATTTTATTAATTTATTCATATTACATCTCAATGATTATCCCATCCCTTGTATCTGCCCAGTCCTCCCTCCCTCCTGCTTTCTCCCTACTCCCCTCCCCTATGACTGTGACTGAGGGGGACCTCCTCCCCATGTATATGCTCATAGGGTATCAAGTCTCTTCTTGGTAGCCTGCTATCCTTCCTCTGAGTGCCACCAGGTCTCCCCATCCAGGGGACGTGGTCAAATATGAGGCACCAGAGTGTGTGTGAAAGTCAGACCCCACTCTCCACTCAACTGTGGAGAATGTCCTGTCCATTAGCTAGATCTGGGTAGGGGTTTGAAGTTTACGGCCTGTATTGTCCTTTGCTGGTGCCATAGTTTGAGGGGGACTCCTGGTCCCAAATGTGCCTATCATAATGTTCTTCTTGTAGGTTTCTAGGACCCTCTGGATCCTTCTACTTTGCCATTCTCCCATGTAAGGCTCAAGTTTTAAAACATTTTTTTGAATAAGGAGAATTTCTAAACTGGCTAATGTCTATCATTATGATGTTTAAATTCATAGAAAATTAAAATTTCTCTAAATAAGCCCAGAAATTTGCATCCTAGTAGGCAGTATATGTAGTAAAGCTGTGTTTTCATTTCCTGTCTAAATCTACAGCTATCAAAACACAGAGATAATCGGTATCATCACTATAGCAACAAGAATTGCCACAATTTCTAGTAATGCAGAGACTGTTTAATAGAGTTCCTTATGTTGTGGTGACCCCCAACCATAAAATCATTACTATTGTTATTTTTGGCTTTTCAACACAGAGTTTCTATGTGTAGCCCTGGCTATCCTGGACTCACTTTGTACACCAGGCTGGCCTCGAACTAAAAGTGATCCTCCTGCTTCTGTGTCCTGTGTCCCTGAGTGCTAATATTAAAGGCACTAACCACCACACGGGATATATATATATATATATATATATATATATATATATATATATATATATATATATATATGCTACTTTGTAACTGTAATGTTGCTACTGTCATGAATTGTAATGAAAATAGCTGTGTTTTCTGATGGTCTTAGTTAGTCCATGTGAAGAGTTGTTTGACTTCTCCCATTGGGATAGCAACCCATAGATTGAGAAGCACTGGTCTGCTACATATTAAATTATAAAATTAATTGTTGCAGTTTTTATTTATTACAATTTATTCACATTACCTCTTGATTGTGATCCCCTTGCTCTTATCTTCTTGATCCCGCCCTCCCTCCCTCTTCCTCCTTATTCCCTCACCTAGACCTCTGACAGGTGGAATCCTCCTCCTCCACCATCTGACCATAGTCTATCAGGTCTCATATGGATAGCCTGCATCCCGTGCCTCTGCATGTCCACAGGGCCACCCTGACAAGGGGCAGTGATCAAATCAAGGACACCAGAGTGCAGAATTTAACAGAAAAATATATCCCATAGTGTGCCTCTATCAAATAAAAGGATATGTAATAATTTGAGGTAATTGATATATAAATAAGCAAAGGGCATGTTAACTTGGTTACTACTGATTGAACAATAAACTGAAAGTTTTGAAGTTCACAAGTCAAAAATGAAAAGTTTATAGGATAAAGAATTGTCTTTAGCTGATGAAAAGAACATCATCTTAGATCATTAACTGAGACAAACATATGCATGGTGTTGAAAGGTAAAAAGGAATTTTTCTTATTTAAAGCAATTGGAAAAAAAGTTTTCAGTAAAGAATTTTCTAGAAGATTGTAAGGTGTTCCTCATATACAATGTTTCTTATGAACACTAAAAACCATGAGCATTACATTAAAGTCTGCATATCAAGTTGGAGGCTAGCCTAATATAATTGGGCTCTGTAACCTTTCTGTACACATAAGGCACAGAAGTAGAGCAGTGCTAACTTGTAGGAATGGAAGGCTCTCATCTCTCTTAAATTTATTTCCTCAGAGAGCAATTGTCTCAGAAGGCCTCATGACAGGAACTCTAGAGCAGATAATTTAAGATTAGTTTTACTGTCCAAGCTTTCTGAGTTGAAAATTAAAGGAATATCTACAGGTTTTGCATAACAGACATGCTGTGGCTACAAGTAGGAAATACAATGATCATTTTTATGACAAATACTGATAAGTTAAAAATACTCATGAGTCAATGGTAGGCACAGTCACATAAACATTAACACGTGGTCTCAAACAAACAAACAAACAAACAAAAACCACCATTCAGCAACCACCAGATACTTAATAGCTCAGACCAGACTTCCAGGGCCATTTTTTTTTTTTTTTACCTTTTCACCATTAGAGAGGTGACTGACAACTAATCTTTTAATTTCCCAAAAAGTAGATATAACACAGAAAATCTAGTGGGGCCTGAAATATATTTATCTGCACCTACATAATATACTCTCATTATGTACCATAGCAACTTCGGATGCACACTAAATGTTCCATTTCTGCTCTCCAGAGTCTTAATGATCCTATTAAGTAGGAAGGTATTCTCAGCAGACTTTACTAAAAATTCTAAACATTGCAGAGATGAAATTTAGCTATTTCAATCAATTATAGGCTTCTTTCAATATGGCCAATACTTTACTTCTCATTCCACATAATTGGTTGATTCCTTAAAGGTAACCTTTGTAGCCATTATTTTCTAAGTAATCACAATTTCTCTATCATCAAGGAAATGCATTTTCCGAGTATTTTCAGGCATAAATTACACGTCTGGTTTGTGGCTCATGACTAACAGCACTGTTTCATTTAAGCTTTTTGCTTCTCATTACTTTAAGAAATGCAAAATTCCCTCAGTTTGCTTCTAATGTTATCTACAAATCAGTAGTATAAGTTCATTGCCAGACTAATATGCTAAGAGGCTATTGTACCATACTATTTCTTTTTTAATAAAATAAGCAAAATAAATCAAGTTTTGAAGTTCACTTTTTATGTTATTGTGGTGTAGCTGAAGTATGTGATTTAGTAATTTCCTTTTATTTCCTAATTCTGATATTTTCAAGGTGATATCTCTGGGCTGTAAGTTGCCATTCCTTTATTTATTTATAATAACAACAAGAACTTGAACTTCATAGTACTTTACAGATTTTAAGGCAAGGTGTTCCAAGCTCTTTCATTTGATCCTCATAGCAATCATTTATATAAGCTTGAGCAGTCTTAACCTCCTTTAAGACAAAGATTCCTGTATAAACCACTTAAATCTTTCTGTTGCACTGTTTACTCTTTTTTATTGAGCCATAATAATCTGTAAAATAGCAGTAGTAATAGCAATTGTAGTAATAAAATACTATTTATTTTAAAAAGTAGGACTAATGGCAAAGTGTTATGGGAGAAACCAAGCACTTTCTGATTGGACTTAAATTTTACTCCATAAGATGAAACCTATGTCAGTCAATGCTCAGGAAGTCAAAAACTTGAGACTTGAGGTCACAGGCCTATGGAAAAACCTAATATTATTATTCTGCAAAAGAATCATAGCAATAAAATGATTCCTAATGACATACTGCTATTATATACACATAGACAATTGTAATGGAAGTTTTAACTTCTTAAAAAAAAAAACCTCAGATATGTTATATAAACAAGTTTTTGTTTTAATCCCAAGTGTAGGATATGAAGAAGCTTTTAGTTTAGCCACAGCTGATGACAGCCTTATTTGGCTCTGAGAGGGGCACAGTCTTTGTCAGCTGCAGTTAGTTTAATTCTTAGGACTCAAAGAGGGCATAAAAAATCAGATCTCAGAGAGAGGAAGGACACTTTGAGGAGACATATTGAAAAAGAAGGCTGCTGTTGCTTCTGGACTGCTGGATGTTCTTATGACTGAGATTGGTATTTTCCCAAAGAATCCAATGACCCTAACCACCCAGCATTAAGTCCAAAAGGTCTAAGTCTCCTGTCCCTTCTAACCTTATTTCTCACCTACCTAGATTCTGGGGTTTGGAAGGGAGGGAGAGTTTAAAACTAGTGCCTACAGATAATTGCCTCATTCAACCTTCATCGGAAAAGCTTCTTCTTATAGTAGATGGTGATTAATAAATAGATCCACAACTGGACAATATGCAGAGAATTCAAGACATTGGACTATTCGGTCCTAAATAGAATCTTATTACTCCCCTCCCCCCTTCAAGGCTTAGGGCTCTTTGCAGAAGTGTAAGCAGAAAGATTCTAAAAGCTGGAGGGGATAGATGACTCCAAGGAAACAGTGTCTTCCATAAACAGCAAGACTGATGAACATATGAAAATCACAGAGACTGTGGCAGTATGTACAAGATCTGCAAGATTCAGCCAGACGGGTTTCAGTACTGAGAGGAAGACACAGACACAGGTCCTTAACTAATAAACTATCTGCAATCACTACCTGTTGACAAAGGTAAAATCACTTTTCAGCAATGGTACATTTACTGGGTATATAAACCACAACTTATGTTATGCACAAGTCCAGGAGTAGTTAGTTGGCCAAAATAAAATGGCCTAGATGGTATTTTGTGGACATTTGGACCAATTTACTTTGTTTTGGCATTTTTGTCACATTGGTCTTTTACTTGTTTCTTTTGAATTTTGTTAGGTTTTGTGTGTGTTTCTTGTTTCCTGTTTGTTTTTATTTTTGAGAGAGAATGGGAGAGAGAACAGAAAATTGAGTACATAGAGAGGTGGGGAAGATCTAGAATGAATTAAAATAAGGGGAACCATGATGAAAATTATTGTATGAAAATTTTCCAAAGTAGTTGTACATGTTTCCACTCCCATCAGCAATGGAGGAGTGTTCCCCCTTTCTCTCAGGGAAAGAAACGTTTATTGAGAACCAAGGAAATATAAGTTTCTCCAGAGAACAAACTATTAATGTTTTTCTAGGAAGTCAAGGAATGTAAGGACTATAAATTTATTGTTGAACCTGACAATAAAGGCATAATTTATGACCATAAGAAAATTGTGGGCAATCAATTGCCAGGGGTTTGGAGAATGGACAGGAAATGGTTGGAGAAAGACAGATAATCATTGTGGAGCTCATCTTGCATAGAGAAAGGAAGAATATATGTTAGAAATTAAACAATTATACATATACTTTTTTATTGTGTGTGAATGTTTGCCTATGGGTATGTATATGCAAACATGTGTGCTGGACCCAAAAATGGGTTTCCGATCACCTGAAGCTGTAGTTACTGGTGGTTATGAGGTATCATGCATGTGCTGAACCCAGGTTCTATAAAAGAGCAACAAGTTCTCTTAACCACTCTCTCCAGCCTCATAGAAATTTCTCTTTAAGTGAGATAAGTATGAATGTGTTTAGAGATCACTAGTGAGGGGTGAAAGTTGCAGGTAGTGGTAATGAAGAATACAAGGTACAAATAGAGATTGAACCAAATATAAGACTAAGAACTCATAAATAATCACAAGCCAGAGGCAGAAGAATTGAGGTACAACATTAGAATGGCAATAAAGCTGCAGAGTAAACTGAAGGTGGGAGAGGGTAACAGCAAGAAATAAGAGCCTCCAATTTGGAGACAAAATCAAAGACAGTGGACATTTCAGGATGAAAGAAAAAATGACCAAATGAGTTTTGCATATTTGCATAGATTT